>NC_081412.1:630048533-630348533 GCF_030272615.1 Cryptomeria japonica
TTTTATAAATTGGTTATTATTGTTTTGGTCTAAATCCAACATGGAATATCATTGCAATATGGATATATGTAATGATCTTATTGTAATATCTTTTAGGTGGCCGACCTAATTGGTTTAGGCCTTAGGGTTTGCATAAATTGATGTAAGATCTCATTGTAGATCATGGTATAGAAATAGATGTGTCGTGTTCATGGAATATAATATCATATGCAAAGGAGATTTGGTCGATCATAGGTGATAAAATTGGGTTTAAGAGGTCAAAGGCCTCTGGTAATGAGCTTAACCGGGTTTGTAATCAGGCATGGTAGATGCTATCTCTAGCAGTTCATTCTTCTGGATTGTTGTCCAATTTTCTTGAGGTGGTTATAACCTCTTTGTATTTAGTGAGACCCTTTTGTAATGAGTAGTATGCTCTAGGTGGCGTGCCTTCCTCCATGTGTAGGCCCCTCATTGTATCACATACTTTCTATAGAAGTATCATCTGACTGTGGGTAGGCTTCCCACTGTGGTTTTTCCCTTTACTAATTTTTCCACGTACAAATCATGGTGTTATGTGGTATGGTTGCATTGTGTTAATTCTCTATTTCATTCTTAAGTTTTATTGCTTACTGGTATCTATTTATGCTATTCTGATATTCAGTGTTTATGTGTTTTGGTTAAAGGTTATAAGTGGTTTGATTAATATAATTTGTTAACAACTGATTCGGCCCTCCTCTCAGTTGTTCACCGGTTATCCTAACAAATGAGAGACTGTCTAAGCAGTTTGTCACCTCCTAGGAGGATAGAAGGGTTTTCATGGGTGGCATTTTGTTCAAAATCAATGAAGAGGTGATCACGCAGTCGATGGGTCTATCCATGGAGGGTAGGAAATGGAAGAAACAAATCTGCATTTTAGATACCACCAGCCTGAATCAGTTTTTCCGTGATGGGGAGAACCCTATGAAGAGGGCGAGTGACTTCAACTGGGAAGAACTTCCGCTACCTTGGGATGAGGTCTACTACATCATAATGAAATATTTCACCCTTGAAGGATGGTATGGGGTCTTCTACTATTATCACCTTCCTTTCCTTAACTATTTTAGGAATAAAGATCTTATCTCCATTCCTTTTTTTCTGTTTCACTCTATGGACTCTAATGTAAAAGATATTGTGAAAGATAAGAAGAAAGGCAAGGAATTTTCTATTCTACACCAAGACCTTATCCTCCGCCTCTACAATTTCCACCTAGCCCTTTGCCCCCCTCGCATGATTTATATCTAGAATGTGCCTAAAAACCAACCCCTAGCCATTGCTACTGATAAACCTAACATAAGCCATCCTCAGTTTCCTGAACTTGGATCCTGTAGTAAGAAGAATAAAAAGTGCCATTCAAAAGATGCTAAACCCCTTAAGAAAGTTAGTATCCAGGAAATTGACTCTGATGTGGAGATTACGGATGAGGCTAATACTCACCACTGCTCTGTGATATTAGCCTCCAAACCCCCTGAGAAATACTTAAGGGACCCCTCCTCATCCCATGAAACTAGGAATTCCATCCCTTCTAACAAGGTGGCCCCATTTCAGTCCACCTCAACCCCCCACTCTGTCAACTCAACCCATCCTTCTAAGAGTCCAAAAAATTCCATGAGTTTGGATGCCGGCCCCAAATCCCAGACCAACTCTTTGTCCCCTAATCTTAGGTTTGATAAGATGATGGTGGTGGAGGAAGTGAGTAGAATAAAGGAGGAAGAGGACTGCAAATTGGTGGACTTGGGTAGGAAAGTGGAGGGTATGTTTGAAAACTTGCAGGAAATCACCAGCAAAATGAAGGCCATTGAGAACAAGTTGCAGGACGTCTTCAGTTTTTCTCTGAATGTTATGCACTTCTTGGTGACCACTCTATGTCTCCTGTAGGAAAGCACAATCAAAGGTAAAGGAAAGGAGGATGAAGACTACAGGGACCTCTTCAAATTACTCAAGAAGGAATGGGCTAGGAAGCTCCTCCCCAAGAGGAGCCATGTAAAAAGAAATAGCTGGTTTTCTATGGTTTGGGTTTTTGGATTTTTGATTGGCCCTAATGGCCTTTCGACTTATAGTTTTATTTTTTGGTTATTCTTGAACTTAAATATCTTTTGTCCTGTATGGCATACTTTAATTAAGACTTTTATTTACCTGGTTAATATGCATAGAATGATTAAAGTTTTTGATAGAGGAAAGTTTAGGGGGATGTGATTTTGTTGATGCTCTACTAACAGTTGGCTTGCCACTATTTTTTTTTTTCTGTACCTAGGTTAGCCCCCTTGTTTTGGCTTCTTTTAATATCAAAAATATATTATATACATTCTGTAATAAATTTTTAATTTTAGTTGAATTTTAAATAAAAATATTAGGTATTCAAAATTAATTGTAATAAATTTATATAGCTAATTGCTAATCATAGCTTTATATTCATTAACAACAATATTTTTATTTATTTATTTTGGTAATATTCATTTTTAAATATTAAAAAGAAAATTCAATTCAATTTCAATACTTTAAATTTAAATTTGATAACAGTAACTCACTAATACATTTGCCCTAAAATTCTAACGGAGAAGGTATATTGTGAACAAATTTGAGTTTTTTTTGAAAAATTGGCCACATTCATCAGAATTTTGATGATAATTCAATATACGTTTTTGGCATAGAAGGAATTGCCAATGACATTTGTGTTTTTTTACAAAAAGTGCCCGCGTTCATTGAAATTCCGATGACAGTGGGCATTACTTAAAAAAAAAAAAGACCAAGACATTTCAAATCATTTCCATGGCCTCTTCCCATTCTCATGTTGTTGCCCCAACAATGTACTCCCACCCACAGTACTAAGCATGAACCGTGACCTAGATTGGCTCTTCGCAGTTCCACCTCTATCAAATCCTAGCAATAAAGGAGAGGTTGTGTCTACATAATGCCACAACTGACCAGTTTTTTTTGGGTCATCTGGGCCTCGAAGTGGACCCACATGGGAGAGAGGGACGGGGGTAGAGGCACAGGATGGGTAGAGGTTGGTTGAAGTAGATCCAATTAGCAGATTTTAGTCATAAGCGAAGGCAGTTCACTACCCAGCTATAGTAATCTAATCAACCGTTCAGATGCTGATGGTTCTACTGGGTCGATAACTGGATCAACAACATTTTAATATCCAACTCAATCTGCTTCTGGCAGATCCGCTTGCCCCTCTGCCATTGGATATGGATACGCTCGATCTGCATCTAGGGGATATGAAACTGACTCTGCATCTGAATCTACAATTGGAGAATCTATTGAATAGAGATCATATCTATTTGAAATCAATTCTTGAGTCTTGCTAGAAATGAATGGTGATCCCAAGCAAAGCAAAGCTCTTCTTCCCCCGCCCGAGAATTGGATATGGAGTTTTCTGTAGATTGAAGGCTCGGCGGGAAAGGGATAGCATGTGAAAATATATCATATGAATCGACATCCTTTTTGGGAATTTTTTGGTTGTCAAAAAATAGTTCATATGTTTTGTTTTATGCTCCCACATTTTGCAAACATATCTATCAAGGGCATTCACAACTACAACATCTGAAAATCTCCCTTAATGTTGAGATAGTGATGTTTCTAATTCTCCATTGGTGTGGGTGCAAGTGTAAAGCTCTGTCAACATCCCCCAGCCTGTGCAAAAATGGGATCTTTGAAATGGTACACCAATTGTTTGATAGACTGCCTCACAAAAATTAGAAGTTTTTGAACAAGGTATGAACATCTATCATAGGATAAATAATAGAGGAATTTTGTTACTCATCCAAAATAAAGCCATGTTAGAGTTATGATCTTTAATACTTTCTCTTAAACAAGAGATAAAATTAAAAAACCACATGATTACTACAATAAATTTATTTTCTAATTAAAAATATAAATAATTACATTAGATATATGTTCCACATAAAGAAAAGAAATGATGAAAATCATTTGTGTCTTAAATAATGAGATCAACAACTAAAAATGGGAAAATAATGTCCTAATTACGACTCCCTAATTAGTATAAGAAACTATTTATAATATTATACTAAGGATAAATATTCAAAAAGTATAATAATTACACTAATACATAAATCACTCTCATGCCTTCCTTAATTTGATATAAGGCCCCTCTATCCAAATATGAAGTCTCAAGGGAGTTGTATGTGTCAATTATTCACGCTTTTTATAAATCTATTCCAACCTCTTCTTCCAACATGTACCTTGATGATGGTTGAGGATCTTTAAACTTTGAAAATATGAATTTAAATACCACATTTAATTATACACATGGATGCAATGGACATGATTTAGGATGTGTGCAATGAAGTGTGGAGGTTCATGAGAAATATACATTACATTTTTCTAAAGAAGATTTAGGTTTCTATCCTCCTCCTTTGTTGACATCCCCTCCCCCATTGTCTAATATATCTATGACTTTTCCAACAACTTTTAATCACAACAAGAGATAATTTTGTATGAGTTTCTTAAAGCCAACTTTATTACTCTCCCCTTGAAAAATTGAAGAAAAAACCATAAACACAATTAGGACAATCCTTTTTTCAAGCATCATCAACTATTCCACTAATGAATGTCATTATTTGGAGATTAAAATTCAACAACTTATTGTAGTTCTAGTAACATTTAAATAATAGGTGACAATGAGTTATACACTCATCATATCCCTTCTAAATGATATTTATAACCTATTATGTTTTTATCTTGCTATATGACATTGGTAGCTTAATTACCTATTAGGGGCTCATTGTCATTCATGGTACTATGATTTCATTTACAATCATACTTGGGAGGCAAAGTAATAGCCTAGTTCTTCTTGTCTCTACATTGTGGAGCAAGAATAATAGTTGTCAATTGTTCCTCTTTTTTAAGGATCCACTTTACCTTTGTTGATTTTTATCTTTTATAACTTGATATCCTTTCTTGCATAGACTTGTCCTGAGTCCAAATTCTCTCCTTGTTTGGACATGTGTGTTCCTTGATTAGGACCTCTTTCATTGTTTTGTAGGCAAATAAACAAAGACATCGACCTCTCCTCTCTACTTATACACAAAATGGCTAATTGAAACCACTTCATATACACAAAATGTTTCCTTGCACTGATCGAGCCTAAAAAATGTGACACCCTTGTTCAACAAGGGTTGCTACTCTACAACACGATGCCTATCATTCATGAGCTCAAGGTGGTTGCTTTCATGCTCAATAAAAATATGGTCAAAACTTTTTATAGTTTCACCACCATCATAATATCATTTTGCTATTGTTAACATCATACATCCTCATGCTACACTGGTAATTCATTGGGCTCTTCAATTTATTCACTCTTTATATGTTAGTGACTACCTTTAACTTATGAACCTTCAAATAAATCATCATAATGACCCCTTCACTATCTTGTGTTGAATGAAAATCCTTCAACTGGACTGCATTGTATAAAAATTTGGTGTGGATCTTTCATTCTTTCCTTGATTTGCCATTTTTAATTGTTCCACACTACAATTTTGTATTTGAGGTATGTAAAATAGTTGCTCTATAGAGTTTTTTAATCTCTCTGCATTCTTTTGGTTGCCTTCATTTAAATTATGTTTAATGTTTCCATAATATCTCTTTTACAACTATCTCTTCCTTTCTTATAGCAATCAAACATGTACAAGGATCTTTCTTCCTAGCTTGGAATGCATGTATGTTTATTAAGGGTATCTTCTTGGTGTTGAAGGTTCTTATCAGCCTTGATCGCTATCTACCTTAAGATATCAACCTACAGGTATGTTGACATCTTAAGGGGAGGCATATGAGCTCTCCTTTTTTCTTGTGTTAATTCATTTATGTTATATCCTCAAACTAGAAGTGTTGTGGTACATAGTGCCCCCTAGGGCATGGTTATTATTTTTTTGAGATTTGTTACTTGGAATAGCATGGATTAATTCTAGTGTGACCATTGTTGTTGTCAAAAATTCTTGGGACTAGGAGGTGTGAAATGGCCTACTCTTATACTTTTCATGTCATCAAAATTTGAGTTTGATTGTCATCATTTACTTTGCCAAATTCTTCACATGTAACTCCTGAATCAATTTCCTACACACAAAATGATGAAAAAATAGGTTTGTTGAAGGGGGATTTCCTAGGTCAAACCTTGGGTTGTGAATTAACCTTGAAGTATAATGTTTTCCTTTTGAGGGAAAGGATAGATCTAATCTAAAAATGCTTAAAATTGAACATGATAACTTGATGAATCTTTCTTGAAACCTCACACAAGGTTTTAGGATGTCATGCAGAATGGTGTGCTTTAACTTGAATTCTCCTTTAATGCTTGATGAATGCTTGATTTCTTGTTCACTTGGAATTGAATTGATTTTATAATTAAGAGATCACTTGAATTATAGGTAGACCCCTTCAAATGATAGGGTAGGCTTCCTTTTATAACTAATATATATCTTGAAAGAATTTTATCCTGATGGTATTAAGTTAAAGTACTTTCTCTTCTATCTGATATTGGTGGAGTAGAGGTTGCATTGCATCGACCTAGGATACATATTTCCGCATATAAAACACAAGTTAAATGTATCCTTGATCGATGCAAAGCAACCTCTGCTCCAAAGATCATCAGAAAATAGAGAAAGAACTTTAATTTAATGCCATCAGGATAAAAAGCTTTCAAGACAAATAAATGGTATGCAACCGTATCTATATGGAATGCATTACCCAAATAGCACAATCGATTAGTTGCCTTTGAAAATAAAGTGGTATGATGAAATCTTTGGGCATAAAATAGATGAAATGCACTCCATACTACTACTACACAAAAGTTTGGTCGATGATATTTTTAAAATAGTAAAGGAAGGTGTATGTATGGAACTGGCCTACTCTTCTGATTTTCATGACATCAAAATTTGAGTTTTATTGTCATCAATTACTTTGCCAAATTCTTTACACGTAACTCCTGAATCAATTTCCTACACATAAAATGACAAAAAATAGTTTTGTTGATAGGGGCTTTCCTAGGTCAAACCTCAGGT
This sequence comes from Cryptomeria japonica, assembly GCF_030272615.1. Classification (NCBI taxonomy): domain Eukaryota; kingdom Viridiplantae; phylum Streptophyta; class Pinopsida; order Cupressales; family Cupressaceae; genus Cryptomeria; species Cryptomeria japonica. The sequence goes on from NC_081412.1 coordinate 630,055,568, forward strand.
TGTGAATTAACCTTGAAGTATAATGTTTTCCTTTTGAGGGAAAGGATAGATCTAATCTAAAAATGCTTAAAATTGAACATGATACCTTGATGAATCTTTCTTGAATCATCACACAAGGTTTTATGATGTCATGTAGAATGGTGTGCTTTAACTTGAATTCTCCTTCAATGCTTGATGAATGCTTGATTGCTTGTTCACTTGGAATTGAATTGATTTTATAATTAAGAGATCACTTGAATTGTAGGTAGAACCCTTCAAATGATAGGGTAGGCTTCCTTTTATACCTAATATATGTCTTGAAAGCATTTTATCCCAATGGCATTAAATTAAAGTACTTTCTCTTCTATCAGGTATTGGTGGAATAGAGGTTGCATTGCATCAACCTAGGATATATATTTCTGCAGATACAACACAAATTAAATGTATCCTAGGTCGATACAAAGCAACCTCTGCTCTAGAGATCACCAGAAAATAAAGAAAGAACTTTAATTTAATGCCATCAGGATAAAAGGCTTTCAAGACAGATAAATGGTATGCAACTGTATCTATTTGGAATGCATTACCCAAACAACACAATCGATCAGTTGCCTTTGGAAAGAAAGTGGTATGATGAAATCTTTGGGCATAAAATAGATGAAATGCACTTCATACTACTGCTGCATAATATTTTGGTCGATGATATTTTTAAAATAGTGAAGGAAGGTGTATGGAACTAGCCTACTCTTCTGCTTTTCATGCCATCAAAATTTGAGTTTGATTGTCATCATTTACTTTGCTAGATTCTTCACATGTAACTCCTGAATCAATTTCCTACACACAAAATGATGAAAAATAGGTTTGTTGATGGGGGCTTTCCTAGATCAAATAGGTTTGAATATACCTTGAAGTGTGCAATATGGAAGGTTTGCATTCTTAATCTCCTATCCATTTCTAAATTTAAAAGATGATATCTTTATTAAATATCTCCTCTATTTTTGGAGGTAGACATCTTTAGGAAAAGATCTCTTCCTCCCTCTTTAAAATCATCCCTTTAGATCTAATCTAAAAATGCTTAAAATTGAAGATGATACCTTGATGAATTTTCTTGAATCCTCACACAAGGTTTTAGGATGTTATGCAAACTGTTGATCATGAATGTTGTGCTTTAACTTGAATTATCCTTCAATGCTTGATGATTGCTTGATTGCTTGTTCACTTGGAATTGAATTGATTTTATAATTAATAGATCACTTGAATTGTACGTAGACCCCTTCAAATGATAGGGTAGGCTTCCTTTTATACCTAATCATACATGAAGTGTTTGAATTTTTTCTCACACATGAGGCAAGAAATGAGGGGTCATATTTTGGGTCCCAATCATGAGTACCAGGGCACCTAAGGCATCCCAGTCTTGTCAATTTAGGATGTGACATGATAAAGTGGGCATCAATGTCTCAAGATCAGATGGACCTTAAGTGATTGTCTCCCTTGCATATGATTTATTTGGGTGATAAACTTCACCATTCTACTCACAAGAATTTTATTAAGTCTCAAATATAGGGATCATAACTTATTAATAATGCAGTGAAAGTCCTTCATGAAGGACTTCTAGAAGTATTTTTGGATGAGTCTTTGTCAAGTGCAGAGAAAAAACAATTGATTCTTAATGGATTTAAGGAACATTCTTTCAAATTGGAATCCAAAGTTTTGAAGGATCTAAAGAAGAAGGTGGAAGAGAAAATACTAGAAGTTTTGGTGATTAGATGTGCAACAACACATATCCAACTACAAGAAAGCATAATTTTCTTTTTAGAAAAGTGTAAAGGATGTAGTGGTGGCATACATGTTTTAAAGGCAATGGCCTAAATATACTAAGGATATTAAGGGTCACATAGATATTATAGCATCACAAATTGTACAACTATCCAATACTATAGACATGAACAATGATGCAGAAGGAAACAAAAGGCTTCAAATAGAAAACTTGTACATGCAACTAAATCCATTGACTAATCAGAAGAACAAAATTAAGAAATGGTTCAATCATCTAAGAGATGTTGTAGATTTGCAACTCACCAGCTACTTAGTTTTTGTGGGTAAGAATTTTTTGTTTTTCTTATGGTTGTGGTGTTTGTAGGGAGACATTTACAAATTTATATCTATTTTCACTATTTAATGGTTTATGGGTTTGTAATGGTAATTTAATGTTCTTTCATAGTTTTGTATAGATTCTTTATAATAGCCTATTATAGTGATTTGTTCTATTATGGATAATGTTGTGGGTCAGATGGCTTTGTTGTCAGTGCATGAAAGCATTGCATGAGTTCTACTTTTAAAAATTACATGAAACATTTTTAATTTATTTGATTCAGTGTTATTTGAAAAAAGTTTATCAATGATGTTTCCTTTCTCCAAGAATTGGATCTAGGATCTTTCTGTCAGATAATAAGTAACATCCAATGACTAAATCTTTTCTTTACAAATGCTTATTTTATTTAATTATCATCTGAGTGTGAATTATAATTTATATCTATGCGGAAGTAGAAGATACAAGCTGAAGACTCATGTGCAAGCAAATTTTGTAAAATAAAGCAAGCAAGCATTATCTTGAATGACATGGAAACAAGCTCATCAACTGCCTAGAAGAGAGAAATTGGAGAAAAGTAGAGGAAAGTGTTAAAGGGTGATAAATACATAGAGAGTATGCAATACAAACAAACAATATCTGGAGTGTGTGATGTGACGTCTCTAATTTATGTTTGGAGGGACTAACTAGTTTTGGAATTCTTGGGAAACCTATTGGGCCACGCTTGGAGGAAATCAATGTGTTCATGCAAGGGCCACCTTTTTTCTATTATGAGAATGATTCTTTTGCATCGAAGGATATTTGGAAGGCAATATCCAAAAATTTCTATAGTGTGGAACTAGAGTTGGCGGACTTGAAGTACTTTTCGGCTTCCAAAAGACCAAGAGGTTATGTACACAATCTCGCAATAGAAGGGCAATTTCAAGTATTACCTCTCCCCCCCATGACTATTCAAGAAGCACTTTCTCAGACAAAGGACTATTGGCCTCCATGGGATCAAAGAAAAAAATTGAATTTCTAGACTGGAGACGATGTGGTGGTGTCCTTCGTGAAGAACTCTACACTATAATTGAAAATTCATGAGGAAAACTGCAAGATAGTGAATAGAAATACATTCTTGAAAAGTGGGAAGAATGGATCTTGGTTTGGGTGGGGCTAGGTCAGGTGGCTCCTCTAGAGGTTGATGAGATAGAAATAATATTAGGATTTGAAAAATATCACACTCGTGAAACTTCATGTGCAATTGATCGATTGCATTGCTTGGGTAACGCATTCCAAATAGATACAGTTGCATACTGACGTACTAGGTATTAGGATGTGTTTATTTTATATACATCATCTCAATCATTGGCTTTTCCATCATGCTTGTCCTTCATGCAAATCTTTTAAAGTTGATTGCATAGCTCAGCCAGTCACATTATTCAGTATAAAAGTGTGGGCCAACATCTATTATCATAAAAGCTAAGCCTACAAATTTGGTGCAGGCGAACATCCACCGACAAATAATATTTCAAAGAAAGAGAATTAAAAAATCACATGTGCCTCCTCTAGGAATAAAGAAATAAGCCCTGCATTTCTCATGTCAATAAATCTTCAACTATTTTATACTCATAATAAAGGAAAATGAAATAGTTTTGGATGCGGCTAATTTCCACATAAAATAACATTTTTTTTATAGTTTTTAAAATCAACAAAATGTGTATGAGGCTTCTTCTTTTAGAATGCTAAACTTGTAAGGACAATTGACAATGTTTCGTCATGGTTATTTGTTGAACATGACATCTTTTTCTGACCACTTCAAGTTAAGCTAGTTTTAGAAGAATTTGGCTATTAAGTGCATTGAGGTATCTAGAGCATAGTTATGAGCAAGAATATCAATTTGAGGCAGCTCAAAAACTAATTCCCAAAATGTCTCTATGAGAAACTGGTGAAGCATGGGGAGACTTAATAGCAATGCATGATACAGTTCAGATTTTTTTTCCATATACAATCCATAATGTGGAAGATGTGGTCAGATCAGCGGATAGCACCTTTTTCATTGTTAGCTCTTGTACTACATCAAATTTGGGTAAATTTGGTTGTGCTGATAATCTTGATTTAGATTTCATGGCAATTCAATCCACCATTTTTTTTGATTGGCAATATGGATATTTAATTAATATTAATTCTGAAGATTACATTGCTTTAAATACATTATATTGTCAGTCTTTGTAAGAGAAAAATAATATAGCTAAATCAAAAGACCTTAACCCTAGCCTCTGAACCAACATAAAAAAATTCACCATGTCGTGACTCTAATCTAAATAGTATCCATCAAAATCTGCCACTGTACTAGCCCACACCTCCGCATTAACACCAGATTTGAATTTGGCACATATGAGATAGCTAAAACCAAATATACATACCCTTCGACTAAATAACGCATAGTTGTGCATTTACACAACAAACCCTAATCGCCATTAACAATGTACAAACACCAAACAAACTTTACATAGTATACGAGTTTACAAAAAACTGCCATGACCAAAAACATTGTGTATGAATTTTCCATTCACAAGCATAGAGGAAACCATAAACCAAAAATTGTTCACAAAAACAAATTAAACCATGCATAGGGAGCCATAAACCATAGTCATCACCCAACGTCCATGCACACTCCCAATTCATAGAACACGAGCCCTTCTGCCTCATTGCCTTCCCCTATGTCTGCTTGCATTACCACCACATGCATTGTCCACCGGAGCCACCACTCCACAACCCATGGCCTCCCTCTGTTGTAGGAGATTCTTCAATGAGTCCCATGCAATTACAACCTCTGCACGCCACTCATCTCTATTATACCCCATCGACCACCGCATGAAGGGGACAAGTCCATGAAGGTTAGCCATCCTCTCATCTGCAAAGCATTCACTGACATCAAACCCCACACCTAGGATAGCCCGTTCCAAAACCAAATCCAAACCCACCAACCATTCATTATCCAAAATTGATCTCACCACCCACAAAACATTATCTGTGGAGTCCCCCAATTCAAGACCCCATGCCACTACCATGATCACCACGTCCATATTCGATCGATATCTATGTCTTGCATCCAAGAAAAATCACCAAACAACAACTCCACTAAATGGATGAATTCATCATCCTTAACCTTGAAAAGCCGCTTCATTCATAGTGGCGTAATGAGGCCAAAGAAATTAGCCTACGGTCTGTCATTATAGAGAGGGAAATTCACCTCCATATCCGCCTACCACCTCAAATTGTTTCAAGCAAAAATGAGAAAGATAGTGACATAACTAACTGACCACCAATTTATTGTCACTAACACATGCAATGTCCCATCACTGGATAAATCCCCTTACCTCTTCATAAATGTTGCACTCATAAAAACTAGTGCCACCTTAAAAGTCATCAAAAGAAATGGTGTGCCAATCTTTTGTGTGTACTTCTCCCACCTCATCAAAACCAACTACATACTTTTCCAAGATGTTAGTGACGTCATTTCTTGACCTTCGAACATGACCCACATAGAAATGTGGTACTTGAGCCAGCATATCCCAAATTGCTGATATAATCTTGCTCAAATTCCACACATGACATCTACCTACAATGATCGCATTTATGATGACTAGGGAATTACCTTCCACATGAAGCTTTGTTAAACCCAAATTATTCCCAAAATGAATTGTTGTTAAAGCCACCATTGTCTTCGCTATATTATTAGTCTCATTCTCTATTTGTTTCGCTCCAAATGCCAAAATATTTCCTTGCCAGTCTCTAGCCACAAATCCAATACATGATAGTCCCAGATTACCCCTAGAAGCTTTGTCAAAGTTTATTTTGATCTAGCTCTCCTCTGGTCTACACCATCCTTCCTTTTCCTACTTCTCAGTATTCAGATTCACCCAATGATGCCCATTCACGGGCAATTCAATCTGCCATCGATGATCTTGTGAAACGTGGCTTCTTTTTCTTTCTTTTCTGCTGAAAATATGTATACCTTTATATTACTATAAATAAAGTTCAGGGTTTTTTCCTTTTATTTATTAAAAAAAAATTGACAAAACACAATGTTTTTTTGCGAAATTTTTAGTATTTAAATCTTCATGATCTGCATCCCAATCTCTAAAATCACAAAAAATCAAACAAAAAAATATTGTGTTTTAAAAATTTGAAAGTTTTTTTACGGTACCTTTTTATGTGGAGATTAGCCCCTAACAATAATTTTTACTATACAAATAATAATTAATAGCATATTAGCTCTTCCATAGAAAAAATACTTTTTAAATTCTTTTTGCTCTCAATAATTAATAGGAAGACAAAATGATCTTCATCAACAAGTGTTTTAAAATCAAGTTTTGCTTTGGACAATTACATGGATAGAAAAAATTAGTAAAGTATTTTAACATAAAAAAATATTATTTCAATTTTCATTTTTAATTTTAGAACTTTAGCTATAATTTTAATTTAGTTTTTAATATACGTATGATCTTAAATTAGTTTTTTATATTATATTAAATTATTTTGATTTTTTTTTTAAATGTTGATTTAAGAGTATTGAGAAATTAAATGAATATTAGGAATTTTTTCTTTGAATTTGTTCAAATCTAATAATTGATATCCCTCTATCTTCTTCTCCACCATCTATCTCTATACATGTATCCCCCTTCTCTCTCTCCCACTCCCTTCCTATACCTCTATATCTATACCTTTTTGCCTCTCTATCTCTATCATCATTTTTTTGCTTCCTTGTTTTCTATTATCTACTTTAAACTAACCATGATATTGCGAGTTCAAACCCAAGAGACTCAAATATGCACCACAATTTTTTTTGAGATTTCATAGAGCTTGTGTCATCCTCCAAATGGAGAGCATCAATTCTATTCTTGCATATGATTTTGGCTTGAAATTAGTAGTGTCTCTTCATTGTTATGCCCAAAGCTAAGTATATTTAATTAATCCTACTATTAAATTTTTCAATATTGTTATCATGTATTGACCCTAACTTAATCTATTACAGCTCTTTCTATCCCTTTGTTTCCCCTCTCTTTCCATATCTCCCTCTCATTCTCTATCTCCATTTTCATCTACATATATCTACTTTCCACTCTAACTATTGGCAAGAACTTGACACATTGTGTCCTTTGTTTGAATTTTAAGAATTCTAATTTTTTGATTTAGATTATTTTTGTGCATAGATCTCAACCTAATTTTTAAAATTGTGATTGATATTTTAATTTCTTTTGTTTAAATCCAAATTTTAAAATGGATGCAAATCAACCCTCTCCATACTAATTATAACTAGTTGAGCTGAACATGGAAATATATGTTGCACATAATTTACTTTTTAGGATCCAATCAATTCAATTTAATAAATGACTCAATACATTAATACAACACATCTTATGTCAACATCTTTGAAAATAAGAACAAACTAGTATATTGCAAGATTTATTAGCATGTCTTTGATCTTTATTCAAACCATTAAGGTCACTCTAGATGTTTGAATAAATTGCCACAATATCAACACATGAGTATAAAATAGTTGAAGATTTATTGACATGAAAAATGTAGGGCTCATTTCTTTATTCCTAGAGAAGGCACATGTGATTTTTTAATTCTCTTTCCCCGAAGTATTATTTGTCGGTGGATGTTGGCCCACACCAAATTTGTAGGCGTAGCTTTTATGATAATAGATGTTGGCCCACATGTTAATACTGAATAATGTGACGTGGCTTGAGCTATGCAATCAACTTAAAAAGATTTGCATGAAGGACAAGCAGGATTTGGTTTTCTGAAATCTGAAACTAAGTATAATTGTTTTTAGAGTAAAAGCCAATGATTGAGATGATGTATATAAAAGAAACACATCTTAATACCTAGTTTCTGATGTATTCAAGACATTTCTAGGCAGCCTTTGGAGTCAAGTCAAATTTTGATTGGATTCCAACAAAGAGATGTGTGGCAATATTATTTAGACCAGTTAGATGGTCCCCATTTATTTGGCTATCTGGTAAAGAGCCCATGGGATCGGTTGGGCATGAGAAAGCGATGAATAAACCAACACATTGTACCCTCCCCGCTATCTGTTTCTCTGTCATTCAGCAGAGCCCATGGGATCGGTTGGGCACGATGATAGGATGGCATGCTCCCCGCTATCTATTTCTCTGTCATTCAGCAGAGCCCGTGGGATCGATTGGGCATGAGAAAGAGATGAATAAACCAACACGTTGTACCCTCCCCCTCATGTGAGGTGGGTACACGCCTATAGACGATGATAGGATGGCATGCTCCCCGCTATCTGTTTCTCTGTCATTCAGCCCTGATTCCAACTATAGTTGGATGGACATGATATCTATATAGGCACGTACACTTTACTGTAACTATGCCACTACCAGATCTCGGGAAACTCCATCTGACTTTGAAAAGTATTGAGTTGATTTTTGGTTCCGTATGGAGACAGCCAAATAAATGGGGACCATCTGACTACTCTAAATAATATCGCCACACGTCTCTTTGCTGGAGTCCAATCAAAATTTGACTTGACTCCAAAGGCTGCTTAGAAAATGTCGGCACTGGCTATGCAGTAATGTAAATAGCTAATTCTAATTTTAAGAATTCTAATTTTTTGATTTAGATTATTTTTTGTGCATAGATTTCAATCTAATTTTTAGAATTGTGATTGATATTTAATTTTTTTTTTGTTTAAATTCAAATTTTAAAATGGATGCAAACCAACCCTCTCCATACAAATTATAACTAGTTGAGTTGAACATGGAAATGTATGTTGCACATAATTTATTTTTTAGGGTACAATCAATTCATTTTAATAATTGACTCAATATGTTAGTAGAACACATCTTATGTTAACATCTTTGAAAATTAAAACAAACTAGTATATTGCAAGATTTATTAGCATGTCTTTGATCTTTATTCAAACCATTAAGGTCAATCTAGGTGTTTGAATAAGAAGAATAACCTATACACAATAGATTACCACTATATCAATAGATACCATCATTTAGATAACAAAGATGAAGAGGTTTCTTTGTGTCATAGACGTATATGTCTTTTCCATAGATCTAGGTTAAGATGTCGCTTGTGGGAATCATTTTACTACATTACTAAATACGAACATTAAAATATCATCTCATAGTTTGCTAGAGTAATATTTTTTTGGTTAACTTTTAATATTTTAATTCAAAACATTCATTTTAATTAATGGGTAGATGGATAAAACATTCAAGAATGCTATATCATACTAACATGAGGAGGTATAGGCATTAATGTTTCAATAATGTACTAAATTGGGACAATGGAGGCTCATAGATCCTCCATTTCAATCTCAAATCTAAAACATGTACATAGTTTTAAATGTGTTAGTAAAATTTTAATAACAATTGTACCATCGGATATGAGTTGTCCAATATGACATGGTGGGTCAAAAAGAATAGAGGTGGCTCAATTTTTGAAATATTAATTGATGAATGATCATATAAATAATACACATTATCATTGCAAGGAAAACATGGAGATAGAATATTAAACTAGTGCATTAGAATTTCAATAATTGGACCATGTTAATGTATTAAAGGAAACACCACACAAATGATAAATAATATGCAATACATGAAACATGTCTAGCATCATCATATAATTATGGAGCAATATGAGGATAATTTTATTGTAAAATATAGTGCAATCTTTATAAGATTTGTTGTGCCATATTTAATAATTATCCACAAGTATAGTAAAAATGAAAAATGTAATCTTTCACCCCATGATTTCATTGTACAATTATTTTATTGATTAAATTATAAGTCATATAAAGTTAGGAGTACAAGACATGTAAGTCACAAGATTATGGGCCATATCATATTGTGCAAAATAAGATTTAAAAATTAGAAAATGAAGATCAAGAAATCTCTAGAATGTGTAATATTTAAATAAGTTTATTTCCCATAACATATAGAAAGATGAAGTTCTTAGGAGAATTATATATATACTTGATATTATTATTTGTACAAAGGAGAGAAGAAGAAATAATGTCAGAGAGATACAACATTATTATCAATAGAAACTATTATCCTAAATATTTACTTTCTTGTGTGTAATTTATCATCTTTACATAGAGTTATTTTAGATTTATTTATTTATTTCATAGAGATTCCTAGGTATTCATTTCATCTATATCAAATTCGCTTTAAATATTTTAGCAAAGGTGACAAGTTGTCATACAAAGGAGTTGATTTGCAGTGACTAATGTGAGTAGCAATCTCTCGTAACCATCACTTGCATTCTTCAATTAAAAAAGGTATGAATTGTACAACATTTAGTTGAAGATTTTATTTGTTTCATGAGATCATAAGGATTTATTGAAGGAAATGTTGAACACTGAATACCACTGAGAGGGGGGTGGATCAGTGGTTTCTAACTTATCTTACTTTTTTGATCTAACCTTAGAATATCAATTATTCACTTCTTTTAAACAGTCATACCAATAATACAAGAAAAAAGGCCAAGGAGATCATTCACACACAAGTAACTCACAACACCAGATTTACGAGGAAAACCCAACATGGGAAAAACCTCGGTGAGAAAAGTTGTTGGAGACTACTGCTCCAATCCAGCCTCACAGGTAAAATATTGACTTACAAAGATTTTGGGCACCAACCCCTGCACTTTTAGGGCACCAACCCAAGGAGCACCAAATCCTACACCAAGCTTTAACTTGGCAATGTATATTGAAATACTATTTGAATATAATTAAGGCTTCTTGTTGCAAATGAATTCTGCAACTCTTGATCAAATAACTCTCTACTGGTTGACAGTCTTTTCTCCTCCACTAAATCTCACACTGCCAGTTATGAGATTACTCTCTCTAATTCTCAACCTCTGTAATCTTTCACTCCCTCTCTCACACAGTCTCTCAACTCACCGTGTCACACTTGGATGTTGCCTGCTCTGCCACACCTTGTCGGTTAGGCTCAACTGCAAGAATATAGTTCTGCAAGTAGAATCCTCTCACCGGTATGCTTTCTCACACACATTGCAGCTTTTTTAGAACTCTCTCTATGCCTCACAATCCTTCTCCTTGCTCACTCTCTCTTCTCTTCTCCTTCTTCACAACATCAATCTCTTATGTCTTGAGCTCTCATTTCTTATATCGTGTTTTCCCGCCATAACGTATTTCAAAAACCTAAGTGATGAGGGTTTCCTCTTTCTGAGACAATCTTCATGAGATCCAATCCCACCTATCTTGGATCGATCACCTATCCTTCAAGGATGCACCTGCACATGGTTTCCATTATCCAATGCACATTTTCTGGAAAATGGCAATCTCGAATCAGATCTTTTGTCATGAAATCAGTCGACACATAAAGTTCTTTAGTAGTTTCCTTTTCGAGGACTTCCTGAATCAAATTTCCTTTGCATTGATCCAGGTGCCAAATACTCCAAATACTCCCTGATCTTCCTTGGTCATTCCTTCTTCCTCGAGCTGCAATCAGTCAAATACAATCCCATGATTTGTGGCTCCTTCATTAATGAAGATTATCTGTTTCATCGACCATGTCGATGAGGCTTCACCAACCACAATATGTTTTCCACCTCGGCTCCACATGGCATCACAATGATCAAGACATGGCCCACCAACACACAATCACTCTGGAAAACACATATCGATACATCCCTTTGCTAGTAGAGTTTTCTTCTTTTATTAACCGGTAGAGCACCCTATACCGGTAGCACATCTTCACCTCCGGTGGTGTGAGACAACTTTAACATTTTGCCTCTTCATCATAAACAAGAAACCATCCTTCAGACCAGTTTGTACTTTACCGGTAGGCCTTCATTCTTTATGCTCACCCTTATGTGAATATCCATCATGCCAATTGACATCAATGACAACTTAGTGCCAAAATGCCAACAATCTCCCCCTTTGGCATTGATGTCAACTTCTAGTGAGACACTCCATACCGGTATATTTGTCCCCCTTTGACACAATGACAAAGGGTACTGTGCACTCCCCCTTTGACTCATACCAAACTCCCCCTTTGACCACTATCAGCTCCCCCTGAGCCACATAAAACCTACCTAGACAAATGACACAACTCCCAACTTGTGTCAGAGGTACTCAAAAGTGCTTACCGGTAATGGTTTGGTGAAAATGTCTACTACTTGTTCACCAGTAGGAACATAATCAATCCTTACCTCCCATCCTTCAACCTTCTCTCTGAGAAAGTGATACTTGATAGCAATGTGCTTTGTTCTGGAATGCATGACTGGATTCTTTGCTATGTTGATTGCACTTGAATTGTCACAACGGATGAGAATAGGATCAGTGATGTCCACCTATATATCTTGTAAGGAAAACATAGTGTGGAAACGTCTTCCTAACGTCAATTCAATAGGGGAATGAAGTAGGTATGCCTTTTAAAATTCTTTTGCAACACATTAAGATGATACAAACAAACGATTCACATATCCAAACACACAGAGATAAAACACCAATATTTACATGCGAAAACCTTTACAGGTAAAAAACCCACCACCAAAGAGATATCACTTTATTATCAGTAAACAAATGATTACAATAAAGTTTCTAGATTCTCTTCTCAGATATTTGTTCTCAGATTCTACAGTTTGGATTATAGCCATCACCAATGTAGAACACTCAGAATTACAAGACTCCAAACATACATCACACGGTAACCTCTCACACTCCTCACACATCGAGCAAGACAAAGCATCTCGGAGTTCCTATCATACTTTAATGACACTCCATGCCTTTTGCTCTATGCAACTATGAGCTTCTCACTCATTGCCTCTATTACATATTTGGTAACACATATATAATAGCTAAGGTTAAAATGTATCGATTAAGCATAACCGTTATGGAATCCAATGACCTTCCATCCATCCACCTGCGTTTTGATTTCCACTGGCCACTTTGATAGTTAGTCGCTCCAACCACCAGGAAGTCTAACTGTCATTCTACATTCATGAGAAACACAATATCCCACATGCACTAGGAAGTCGAGTCGGTTCATCTTCATATATACCAACAAGACCATCTTTAGCATCCAAGTGTTAACCTTTTGGACTCTAGTTCAAGTGTATATCTGCAGTCGGTCTCTACTCCATCGGCCATCGGGCAGATCACAAACATGTTACTCTGATCTCCTGATCGTCGAAGGTGACCTCATTGGGCATCGATGTAGTGAACTGCTAGTTCTTCCGATCTTTCGATCATCTGGAGCTTCTCTACCTTTAACTTGCCTCAGCTGCTCTCTTACCGGGACCCACCATGGTTGCCAAGTCGCAGGAGATAGACTTTGTGCATCTTGCCATGGCGGTATAGCGACAACCGTCTGATCGTCACGGTCTTCCTCACTTGTTAAGCAGTCTCAGGAAGAAGGTTCTATCGGCATAACACTTCACGAGTCACCCTAATCTCTTTTTTGTGCTCCACCAAAACTGCTATCATGCTAGGCCCCACCACTTGGTTGCCAACTCTAGATAGTTAACTATCAAAAGGTTAAACACTGCGATATAGAGATGACCGTCTGATCAACTCGAACTTGCTCACTAGTTAAATCACTTGAGCTACAATATTGTCGGGCCCACCACTTGTCACCAAGTCGCAACATATAAAGTTTGTGCATCTTCATCATGTGATATAGCGACAATCATCTGATCATCCTGGACTTGCTCACCACTTAACCTATCTAAGCTTCCCTTTTGTTGGGTCCCACCACTTGGTCACCAAACTATGAAGGATAAAGGTCAAGCATCTTCATCGTGCGGTATAGTAATGACCGTTCAATCAACCTGAACTTGCTCACTCATTAACCGATCACACGAAGAGGGTTTCATCAGCAAGAATTACACCGACAACAGTTCCATCAGGATAGGTTATTCCAATGACCTAAAGTGACTTCATCGGGTATCGGTATAACAGACCGAGACCACTCTCAATAGCTGGTGCTACTCCGACGACCGAAGCCGACTTTGTCGGGTCATCGGGATAACTTCAATATGGCTAACCCGATACTTTCTGCAACATGTTCATCGGCTAGAGTTACACCAAAAGGAAAAGTTCATAACCTGATACCTTCCCACAAGTTTTTTTATCGGGGTAAGTTACATCGATCAACCCGAACACTAGTCAGGAGAATTCAAGGCATATTTCCAACAATCTCCCACTTGCCGAGGAATCCACTGGACCTGTCTACCATGTTCAACACATACTGACAACACTGAGAACCATGGACAAAAAACCCATCAATGCTGATATACCACTCGATCATAAACCATCAAGAAATATAGTTTACCTTGTGCACCACTGAGATACTTACAAAGTAGTCACATCTCATTCATGGACATACATCCCTTCTACCATGCCACTGCCATAGAATCCATCCACTGAGAAAAACATAACTTTGACTCCCAGAACACTAAACCTCACGATCTCAAGGCTACTCAAATGTACCAACATTAGTAAAAAACATAGCTACAATAGCACCCACAACAAGTGCTAGTACATCCAACTATACATACCTCCAAGGTATAACAAGATGAATTTCAAATCATCAACATATACAATCTGTTACTTGCAGTCTCAAACTTCAAGTGCAATGATAGTCATCTAAACACCAAGAAGCTCCCACTACATAGGTAATTCTTTTTCAACATTACATAGAAGTAAATAAAACCTTTGTACCAAGAGAATTCACAATACTAACTGTAAACAAAGAACCTGCAAGCAAGTCTTCACAATACCCTGTATCATACCCTTTCTTCACCTCTAAATGCTAACTATGTTATCACAGATGAATGCCTTTCAGTTGAACCTATTACTCATTCCAACTCAGCACCATCTACATTTCCTTGTTTCCAAGAGCACCTGTAACTGATTAGCCCATGCCAAAACTTCAAATGCAAAACCACAATATCTTGAAGTACCAAGTAAATGATTAGTGTACTCAAAATATAAAAAATAGAAACAAGATCATTGTCAAAATTCCAAGTGCAGAATCAAGAATTCAAACATGAAAACCATGATCTAAAACCATCTCATCCAAAGAGATAACATGCCTTGTATGAACATAAACACATTATGTCAAAACTCTAAATGCATCTCAAGAGTATATCCTGACATAAAAAAATCCTAACTAAGGATTACAACATCTCTACCAAAGACCCCTTATGAGTCTTCAAGATGTTAACATCTCGAGTTACATGAAGAACTTTCACCAATACATGATGAATTTGCATCACTGCCAAAGACCCAAGGTACCTAGTTTTAATGGAATCATGATTGAACCAGACACCCACATATGTCTGACTTGCCAAATCTACTCAGAAGGCATCTCCATCCTCATTCTGAGAGGAGCCATATCTGAAGAACTCTTATTCTTCTTCTTCTCTCTGCAATCCTTTTGGATATGACCAGTTTGCCCACAATTCCAACACTTTATTTTGGAATTCTTTCTAGGAGTCTTAAAACTTCCCTTTGACTTGGATTTAGACTTCTTGTTCTCTTTCTTGCCTCTAACAGCAAGAGCATCCTTGAGCATCTCAGAATATTTTCTCTATGTTTCTTCTGACAACAACGAAGCAACCACACCTTCCATTGTGAGCTTGGTTGTTGTACTCCCAATGGCCATCACCAGATGATCCCATGAGTCAAGAAAAGAACAAAATAGAAGCATACACTGATCCTCATCATGAATCTGGACTCCTACAGAGGTTAGCTGAGCAATGATCATATTGAAAACATTCAAATGATCTACAACAAATGTACCCTCATCCATCTTTAGGGAATATAACTTCTTCCTTAGGAACAACTTATTTACAAGAGATTTTCCCTGATAAATGTGTCCAAGCTTCTTCCACAGAATATTAGTAGTCTTCTCCTCATGGACATTCAACAAAACAGAGTCTTCCAAACAAAGTCTAATTAATCCTTTAGTTTTTCTATCTGCAAGATCCTTGTCTTCTTTCTTCATGCCTGAAGGTTTAGCAGTTGCACTCACAACACCCTAGAGATCTTTATCAACCAGCGAGTCTTTCATCTTGAGTTTCCACAACTCAAAACTCGCACCATTGAATTTCTTGATCTCCACTTTCCCATAAGCACTCACCATCTTAATCTGCAAACAAGATAAACAAACACTCTGCTAGACTCCCACTGAAACTAGAATTGACACAAAAACTAGCCCTACCCAACAAGGATAACAAAACAAGCCAGGCTCTGATACAACTTGTAAGGAAAACACAATGTGAAAATGCATTCCTAACGACAATTCAATAGGGGAATGAAGTAGGTATGCTTTTAAAATTCTTTTGCAACACATTAAGATGATACAGATAGATGATTCACATATCCAAACACACCGAGACAGAACACCAATATTTATGTGGGAAAACCTTTATAGGTAAAGCCCACCACCAAAGAGATATCACTTTATTATTAGTAAATAGACTATTACAATAAAGTTTCCAGATTTTCTTCTCAGATATTTGTTCTCAGAATCTACAATTTGGATTATAGTCATTACCAATGCAGAACACTCAGGATTACAGGACTCCAGACATACATCACACAATAACCTCTCACACTACTCACACATCGAGCAAGACAAAGAAGCTCAGAGTTCCTAACATACTTTAATGACACTCCATGCCTTCTACTTTGTGTAACTTTGAGCTTCTCACTCATTGCCTCCATTACATCTCTGGTAACACATATATAATAGCCAAGGTTACAATGTATCAATTAAGCATAACCATAATGAAATCCAATGACCTTCCATCCATCCACCTACATTTCAGTTTCCACTGGCCACTCTAATAGTTAGTTGCTCCAACGACCAGGAATTCTAAGCGTCGGTCTACATTCATGAGAAACACAATATCCCACATTCACTAGGAAATTAGGTTGGTTAATCTTCATATATACCAACATGACCATTTTTAGCGTCCAAGTGTTAACCTTTTGGACTCTGGTTCAAGCGCACATCCGTAGTTGGTCTCTACTCCATCGGCCATTGGGCAAATCACAAACATGTTACTCCGATCTCCTGATCGCTAAAGGAGACCTCATCTGGCATCAATATAGTGAACAACTAGTTCTTCCAATCTTTCGATCATCTAGAATTGCTCGACCTTTAACTCGCCTCAGCCACTCTCTTACTGGGACCTACAATGGTCGCCAAGTCATAGGAGATAGACTTCGTGCATCTTGCCATGGTGGTATAGTGACAACCATCTGATCGTCATGGAATTGCTCACCTATTAACCAGTCCAAGGAAGAAGGTTCCATCGGCATAACACTTTGCGAGTCACCTCGATCTCTTTTCTGTTCTCCACCAAAATTGCTATCATGTCAAGCCCCACCACTTGGTCACCAACTCCAGATAGTTAACTGTCGAACTGTTACACACCATGGTATAGTGATGACTGTCCAATCAACCGAAACTTGCTCACTAGTTAAATCACTTAAGCTGTGATATTTTTGGACCCAAGACTTGTCGCCAAGTCACGCCAAATAAAGTTCATTCATCTTCATCATGTTGTATAGAGACAGTCATCCGATCATCTCGGACTTGCTCACCAGTTAACCTGTTTGAGCTTTCCTTTTGTTGGGTCCCACCACTTGCTCACCAAGTTGTGAAGGATAAAGGTCGAGCATCTTCATCATGTAGTACAACGATGATCGTCCGATCAACTCGAAGGATAGAAAAGAATGGTACATGGTCTTTGGTACCCAGACGTAAGTACAAAAATGTTATTGGCACCAAATGGGTTTTTAGAAACAAGCTAAATGATGATGTCACAGTGGTAAGAAATAGAGCAAGATTGGTATGTAAGGGATATGCTCAAGAAGAAGGAGAAGACTATGGAGAAACCTTTGCTCTAGTAGCTAGATTGGAAGGAGTTAGAATGTGACTTGCATATGCAACCTTCAAGGGATTTAAAGTGTATCAAATGGATGTGAAATCTGCATTCCTAAAAGGAATACTTGAAGAGGAAGTGTATATAGAGAAACCAAATGGGTTTTCCCTATCAGAAGATAGTGATATGGTGTGTAGGCTACGTAAAGCCTTGTATGGATTGAAGCAAGTGCCTAGAGCATGGTATGAATGTTTACACTCTCATCTTGTGAAGATTGGATTTGAAATAACAAGTGAAGATATAAATCTATCTGAAGAGAGAAGGAGATCAGATTCTGATCTGTGAAGTGTTTGTTGATGACATAATTTTTGGTGGAGATGACAAGATGAGCCATGTGTTTGCAGATGAAATGAAGAAGGAATTCGAGATGTCACTAATCAAAGAGATTAAGTTCTTCATTGGACTATAGATTCAACAAATGAAAGATGGTATCTTTATCACTCAGTCCAAGTATGTCAAAGAGGTGTTGAAGACCTCTAGCATGGAAGACAACAAACCGGTTGGTATACCGATGATGACTAGTTGTAAATTGTCAAAAGAAGATGACTCAGCGTTGGTGAATGAGAAGGAATACTGTTCAATGATTGGTAAGTTTTACTATGTAGTACACAACAAACCGAACATTGCACATGTAGTTGGCATTGCTCCACATTTCCAAAAAAGTCCAAGAGAATCCCACTTGGTAGCAGTCAAGCGGATTCTTAGATATCTGAATGGAACTATAGATTATGGATTGTGGTATCCATACAATAATGATTTCAATCTCAAAGTGTTTACTAATGCCAATTGAGCTGGTAATGTGTGTTAGGGGTCCCATAGATATTGAGAGGGAGGGGTGAATCAATATCTAACCGATGATTAGAATTTCTTAACTTAAGATATGCAGAACATAATATAACAGTGTACTGGTATGCAAGAAATAATGCAATAAATAGAATCAAGTACATCCACATGAAAAGTACACCATAACACAAGATGTTAATGAGGAAACCTGATGTGGGAAAAACCTCGGTGGGATTTGTGACCCACAATATTCACTCACTGGCCAATAAGAGAATATTACTTACAATAGGGGCCTACACATACAGGAAGGCCAACTGCCTAGAGCTCATTGCTCAATGGGAAGTCTCACTAACTTACAATAAGGATTATACAAATCCAATATCTTGTACTGCTTTACAATAGCATCTATAATGCCTGATCCAGTACCGGTTTCTGCTCTGTTCTTTACATATACCCTTAACCTATATTTTGCATAATAGGTCTGCCTTATTATTTTCTTTTCGCTTCATCCTATCTTACAAAATGTCTATGATGATCTCTTTTATATATAAGAGTCATTTTACAATTTTCCAAGTCATCTTACAATAATAAACAAAATATTGTATAACAAAATCCTATCAGCCTCTATGCCAATATACTTCTTTTCTTCTGTGCCGATATACTTTTTTTCTTCTGTGCCGATGTACAGTATGATCTGCTGAAGCCAGTATAATGTCTTTGCCAGTGTCATAGGATTGCAAGGTTTCCATTAATGACAAAACCTTCAATCACATACAATGTCTCATTGGAGTGTGCATATGCCAACAATCTCCCCCTTTGGCATTGATGGCAACACTCATGAGAAATTTCAAAGAGTATCCAAAAATGTGTAGTCCAAAAAATGTTACCAAAAATGTGTGTGCTCCCCCTGAGCATATGATTTCTGTGATTTGAATTTTCTCATCCCACTACTCCCCCTTTGGCATCAATGACAAAGGTTGTCAAGATGTCAGTAGAGTTTGTAGTTTCAACTATCCATAAACTAGACCTTGTAGCTAGGTAGTTATAATCTGAAAAAGATCTCCCAAAATTAAGTTTATACTATCCATAAACTTCTTACTATCCTTTATTGTTGTCTCAGTTCTCTTCACTGTAGTGGTGAGATGTTGTAAATGCTCTACCGGTGTTTTGCTTCCCTATATTAATGCCTTAGAAATTTCCTTTCGCAGAGATGCTAGATAGTCCAATCTTGGACTTAGTTTAGATCTCAAATGTTTTTCCTTACTTATTATCCTTTCTTTCTCCCTTTCCAATTTGAGTAGTTCTTCCTCAAAATTTGTTATCTTTTCCTCAAAAGTTGATAGTGTATCAGGTGAGTTGACAAAGCTGTCTGCAAGTTTATTTATCTCATCCTATACCTTGCTTATTTTCTTGTCAATATCTACAATCAAAAAGTTTGATTTACAAGTATCTTTATACAAATTTTTGTATTCTTTCAGCAAACTACATAGTTCTGGTAGAAGTGTCTCCAAATCTCTATTACACTTCTTTATTTCCTCATCAAAGAATTTATGTTTCTCAATTTCTACCTTATCCTTTAATGACTCTTCCTTTATTTTCTCAATGTTCTCTGAGATATATTTACACAGTGTGTCCAATTGTCCTAAAGAATCTTTGTTATCTATATTAGAGTTAGGTGCAATTACCTTCAAAATTGGTATGGAATCATCAATTGCTTTGTAAGCTTGTGAGTTGTAGTCGGTTATTTTCTTGATAGAATCAAGTAATACCTCAGTCACATTTGATTTGTATGCTGATGATGATCCAACAATCTAAGTACCGGTGGAAGTTACCAAGCTTGTATTGACCTCTGGTAGGTCAGTTTGTGTTTGCATATCTTTAAGCACTGGTTTTCCTACTTCACTAGTTGATGGTGGCACTGTTTCCTTATGTACCTGTTCCAGAGCCTTTAGTTCTATTTATTTCTTAGTATGTTGAATTGCCTCAATCTGTGACTCAATTTATACCTTTTGCTCTTTATCTTCTGCCAGTTTATTTGTTTCCCCTGCTACCGGAGGCTCACTAGCCATATCTAACTTAACAGTTGTATCTTTGTCTACTACTATGTTGATCTTCTGAGTATCAACATTCACAATATATAGGACTTCAGAATTAGGATTATTATCCTCTACATCCATACTTTCGGCTACCGATTGATCTTCAGTAGTTGTTGTTTTCACCGGTGGAGTATTTAAAGAAGGTGGGGGTAAGTTGTCTTTAACTTTGATGCTTGGTGGTCCACCAACTTTACCTTTCCCCTTGTCTTTGTCTTTCTGATATACCTTTATAGGTTTAGGGTTCCTGTACTCTTTTTGTTTTTCTTTCTCAACCAAGAATATATCCCATCCATCTTTTGTTTCCTCTGTTACCTCATTAACTCTTCCTGCCATTAGTGAAATATGTCGGTGTGCAGTAGAGAATACTGACCGGTTTGCTTGAGTAATCAAATCATCAATTTCTTTCGGAGAGTTTACCGGATATACAACAAGTAGCTTCTCATTTTTTATTTTCTTATCCAATTCTATCATTGCCTGTCTTCTTGCCTCAAGCCTTTTGAATAATTCATCAGGAATTTCATTTACTACTTCCATCAAAAATTTCTTCTACATATCCATATGTAATATAACACTATTCTCAACTTTCTCTTTTTCATCAGCTGTTAGAGTGTCATATGTTTTCTCTATATTCTTCAATTTACCTTCCTCTATGATTTCATTTAATAGTATATCAAGTGGGGCCAAATCTTTATTCGTCCTTTTCTTCTTCTTGGGTGTCAGTTTCTTCTTTGGTGTGGCCTTTCTAACTGGAGATTTCACTGCTTGTTGCTTTTGCCTTGTCCTCCTAGGTGAAGGTGTGGTTGCCGGTGAGGGATCTCTTTTCCTTACAACTCTTTTAAAAATTACAGGCATATTAGTCTCTGAAGAAGTACCTACAGGTGATACGTGAGTTTTAGGTTGTAGAGCTGCTAACTCATCCTCTATTATGCCGGTTTTCTTCAATACATCTTCCTTGATGGCTTTTGCTTGTCTGGAACTTGTTCTTACAACTGCCTCAACCTTTTTCACTCTTTTCTTTGATTGAATTTGGCTTTCTATGGTTTCTGCACTACCAAATACTTCTTCCTTAAGTTCTCTGGGGGCTTCCAGAAGTGCTTTGGCATATGTTTCAACTATGTGATCATCTATCTCATAGCCCATCTCAGTTACCCAAACTGTCCTTGGGATGACTGCTTCCATCCAGATTTCATCTTTCTTGATGACAAAGCATATACCATCTTTGTATTTGTCTACAATCTTCTATGATAACCTTACTGTTTTCTTCATTTTAGCTTTTAATGCTTGAAAGAAGTCATTAATATTGTTTTCCTTGTTCTCACCCATGTTATTGAATAGTTCAGTCAATTGTTTGCCTACTGGTATGTCATATCCAACTTCTTTGTAACCTATACCAGGAACCTATTTTTTTATGTGTAGCATTAGGCATACCAACAAATTTTCAAATCTGAAGGTTCCTTTCTTGTCCTTCTTGATCTTTCCAAGATTGTCAATTAATTCATCCTTTAGCCATTCACATATGTCAATTTTTTCATTATTTGTTACCATATCATAAGCACTCTTAATGCATAAACTTGAAACTGAGTTTAGTCTATTAGCATGAGTGGCTTTATACCCTAATATCATACTAATGAATCTCACATTGATATCTTTTACATCATTAACCCTTAGAGACCTCTTGTCAAATGTTGCACTAGTTAGGTCTATAACTAGGTCATTGGAAACCTTCTTGGTTTTATCTGGCCTTTTACCAGTGGTTGGTAACCCTATGACAGCTTTCACAATTTCCTTGGTGATCTTATGGATTGCATCTAACCAGAAAAATTCTCCATGTACCCTACTTAAAACTATCCTAATCACATCCTTTGGAAATTCAGGAATGCTAAGGATCTCTGTAAATCCTAGGGTTTCAATGATTTTGTGTTCATTCTTTACATTGCCGATATTATCACATATCATAGTTTTGTACATGGTTTTAATTTCCTCATTTCCTAACTCTTCAATGTTGCAATGGATGTACATTCGATGGTCTTCAGCAAAAACAACTCCCTTAAGAATTTGAGAAAAAGCACCTAAGGTATCATCCATCTTTGCTATCTCAGGAACTAACTGAAATATGGGCCTAGGTCTTTTTATCACTTCAACAATAGTAGGGTTTGCTATGTATTAAATTGTAGAAGTGGATGCCATGATTAAATACCTTTTACTACCTTGGATGGATGATTGCTTGGAGTGTGCTTGCTTCTTTCTCGAAATGCCTTAGCTCAGAGTCTTCGCACTCTCTGAAAATTTGAAATCTTGGTGAAATGAAATGGAGCCAAAACCTTAACTTTATAATGTCTATTCACTATCTACCACATTAATTGCATGCTGGTTAAGTATTCACTTAACATTGTTTGCTGGTAATGAGTACTTTTTCAACTTCTTGTCTCTAACCAAGGGAATAATAGCACATGTATCAATAGATTTCCAAACCCTCAAGGAAATTTTCTTCAATTAGATGAAGAACTTCCTACTGATGGAGCATTGCTCTATCCTTCTTGTGCAGTAATACTCTATTTTGCTGATAGAGTGTTGATTGGTTCTACCGGTGGAGGAGTATTCCCAACATTTAGATCAGCTTTCCTAATCCATTGTTTTGAGAATTCTTGCTTAACCTCTTCAACTTTTTCTTTACCTTTCAAGCTAGTACTTTTGTTGTCTACTGGTGTTCCTTTACTTCTACAAAATTTAGGAATATGCCCAATATTGTTACATGCATAACAAGTTACATTATTTTTTTGAATAGCTTTCCCATAACCTATGTTGGTTTGTATTCTGCATTGATTAGATAAATGTCCAAATCTTCCACAAACATAACATCTCACATTCATTCTGCAGTTTTCAAAGTTGTGACCAACTTTGTTGCATTTGGAAAATTGACCGGTGGGTGTGTTGATATTCTGATAATTTCTAGATCTACATTCATTTGCTCTATGACCATACTTATTACAGTTAAAGCATTTACCATTGAATTTATAAGCATTGGGTTGTCTTACCGGTTTGCTGTGATCCTGAATATTTGCAATACCGAAGCTTTCACCAACTTCAAAGCCAATTCTAGAAGTGTCACCTTTAGGTTTTTGATTCTTCAGTAAGGTGCCAAGTTCTTCTGAACTTTTCTTGAATTTTTCTTTGTGTTGATTTGCAGTTTCTAGTTCTCTTTCCAAGATTTCTTTTTGTCTCATCAATTCATTTGAGTCATTCTGAGTATGCATCAGATCTGTCTTCAACATGTCATTTTCATAGCTAAGTCTTGTATTTTCATTTGCTGCATCACTTAGTCTTCTGGTCAACTCTTCTTCATTCTTCTTCCTATCCTCAATCTCTTTGTAAAATCTCATAGTCATCCTGCATTTCATTTTTTGTTGTCATGATCTCTTGTTTCAACTTGCCTATCATATCATTAAGTGATTCCTTTTCATCATTCTCATTTTGCAATTTTTCACAAAGTTCTCTTCTCTTATTTCTTGCAAAAGTAAAATTTTCTTGAAGTGCCTAAATGATATCCTGTGCTGTCCTTATATCATCTTCTAGTTTGAAATTTTTCAATTTTTCTGTATCATAGTCTGTAAGAGCTCCTTCAAGTTGCTTCATCAGATTTTCCATCTTTACCGGTGTCAAGATCTTCCTCAAGTTGTTAGGCTTTTGAAAATAGAGGAACAAGCTCTGATACCAATTGTTAGGGGTCCCACAGATACTGAGAGGGGGGGGGTGAATCAACATCTAACCAGTGATTAGAATTTCTTAACTTAAGATATGCAGAACATAATATAATAGTGTATCGGTATGCAAGAAATAATGCAATAAACAGAATCAAGAACATCCACAAGAAAAGTACACCATAACACAAGATGTTAATGAGGAAACCCAGTGTGGGAAAAACCTCGGTGGGATTTGTGACCCACAATATTCACTCACTGGCCAATAAGAGAATATTACTTACAATAGGGGCCTGCACATGCAGGAAGGCCAACTGCCTAGAGCTCACTGCTCAATGGGAAGTCTCACTGACTTACAATAAGGATTATACAAATCCAATATCTTGTACTGCTTTACAATAGCATCTATAATGCCTGATCCAGTACTGGTGTTTTCTCTGTTCTTTACATATACCCTTAACCTATATTTCACATAATAGGTCTGCCTTATTATTTTCTTTTCGCTTCATACTATCTTACAAAATGTCTATAATGATCTCTTTTATATATAAGAGTCATTTTACCATTTGCCAAGTCAGCTTACAATAATAAACAAAATATTGTATAACAAAATCCTGTCAGCCTCTGTGCTGGTATACTTCTTTTCTTCTATGCCGGTGTATAGTGTGATCTACTGATGCCGGTATAATGTCTTTGCCAGTGCCACAGGATTGCAAGGTTGCCATCAATGACAAAACCTTCAATCACATACAATGTCTCATTGGAGTGTGCATATGCCAACAATGGGGACAATCAGAAAAGCACAACCAGTGGTGCATTCTTTCTCGGTGGTAGACTAGTCTCATGAAAAGCAAGAAGCAAAATTGTATCTCTCAGTCCACAATAGAAGCAGAATATGTAGCAACATTTATGAACTACACTCAGACAATTTGGATGAAGCATGTTGGATGAAGCATGTATTAAGTGGTTTCAAAGTCCCTATATCTGAACCGGTGAGTATATTTTGTGATCACATAAGTGCAATTAATATTTCCAAGAATCTGGTATTGCATGCTAGAACCAAGCACTTCGAGCTCAAGTATCATTTCTTGAGGGAGAAAGTTCAAAACAAAGAGGTTGTATTGAAACATGTTTCCAGTAAAGAGCAGTTAGCAGATACATTCACGAAGCCTCTACCGAAGGCCACATTTACCTATTTAAGAGGTGAATTAGGGGTGTTTCCCCTTCAAGAGGTGAACTAAAGGTATGTGCTGCACATGAGTTAGGTATTGCATTGTCAAATCTTTTTAGGATTGATGTGTTGAAGGATGCTACTCCTCAGGGGGAGCAACATAGTAGATCATGGATGCTTGTGCCTCCACTTTGGCATTGTTGTCAAAGGGGGAGAAGATGTGAAGCAGAGAAGATATTTGCAGTATTGAAGACATATAATATGGAAGAAGATGTAGAGATATATTTGTGTATTGCCATCAATGCCAAAGGGGGAGATTGTTGGCATATGTGTAGAGTTTTATAACATGATGGGATTGTATGTTGTCATTGATGTCAATATGCTGAAGTATGAACTAGTATATTGAAGTAAGAAAACTAGCAAGTGAATTGGTATGATGGTATGAACTAGTATGTTGGAGTGTGAACTAGTATATGCAAATGTGAACCAGTATATGCAAAGTTTGTATCGAGGTTTCATTTGATATGACTACCAGTTGGTAGTCTCAGCTTCAGGGTTCCCAGTTGATGCATTCCAAGTCTATGTGATTCGATCAACGACATCCTATGATGAGTTAGCATTGAAATGAAGATTAGATCACGTTATGACATCAGCCTTGTGCGCGTGAAGGATCTCCTTGAGGATCTTGCATGAAGAAGATTGATTCTATCTACCTCAGGAATGTGCAAAATCTTTGTAAATGGTCGAGAGCACGTGAAGGGTGTCAACTTCCAAAAGCGGTGAAGAACGGATGATGGAGAACATCTTGAGATTTATTCAAGATTGTTTTACTCTATGTAATGTGTTTAAACAACCAAGATTGGTCTAACTGTATTGTTAACCTAGGTGCTTAGGGTTTGAGGTTTTGGCCACCGACCTAAGTGTTGTCTATAAGGTCAATGATGATTATCATTTGAAGTTGTTGGCAAATGAATGTACGTGAGGTGATCCTTGCCATACCTAAGGAGTAAGAAGAGATCTACAGAGTGTGATTGTAGATGTAAAGAAACTAAAGTAGATTTGCCTTGGCATTAAGTGTCATTATCAGATTAGTGTATTACCTGTTGACTTCTAACCATTTCAGCAAATGGAAAATCCCTTTACTGGGTAGCTTTAACAGGCTCTTTGTAAATCCTTTAACAGGGTGACTCAAAATCATTGAGTTCTTCAAATCTTCTTACAAGGTAACCTTTAACATGGTTTTAACCTCTAACTGGGTATTTAGCCATCCCTTAACCAAGTGACCCGTAGCAGGATTAGTTCCTAGCAGAACCAATTGTAAAGTCTTTAACCGAACTAGGCTCCTAATAGAGTGAACTTCTTAAGAGTTCAAGAACAACTTGTGGGTATTCATCCCCATTGTGGTTTTTCCGAGTTGGGTTTCCACGTGAAAAATCAGTGTGTTATGTGTGATGCCTTTTCATGTGATGTTTTAGCTCTATTAAGCGGTAATGCAAGCTGATCCAATGGTCATTGTATTTCTGATGTATTACTTGCTTAAGAATATGGGTGAATTTGAGATGAGATATTAGGTTTTGAGAAAATCTAGATATTACCGGTTTATGTCTTTTATAGTCATACTCTGTTTTATCGGTAGTGCCTTGATTTAGACTGGTGATAATGTTTACCAGTTAGTGCAGTCTTTGCAGTCTAAGTTGTTTAAGAAGTTTTTGTCCATACTGATTCACCCCCCCCTCTCAACATCTGTTGGGTATTTAGTGCTCATCATTATTCATCAATTGGTTTCAAAGCATCCTCTAGGTCCTCTGTGTTATAATCTTAACCAGTTGAGGAAAACATCCTATTCTAATGATGAAGAGGGAAGGTCCTAAGTTCAATAGAGATAACTTTAAGATATGGAAGGACAGAATAAAGATCTACATTAAAAGCATGGGTGCTCAATATTGGAACTATGTTGAGAATACTTATGTTGTCCCTACTAGTACTCTCACTGATGATCAAAGAATAGAAATTCAAGAGAATGGGCAAGTCATGGAAGCTATTATCAGCAATCTATCTAATATTGAGTTTATAGATGTTCAAGACAAAGACAATTCCAAAGATTTATGGGATACCCTAGAGACTATGTATGGTGGTGATGAGCATGTGAACTAAGCTAAGGAAGAGAGCCTTAGGGAAAAATTTGAAGACATGCGGATGGTTGAAGGAGAGACCATTCAACAATATGGGATAAGAATTAAAATTGTTGTAGGAGACATCAAGAGTGTAAGAGGCAAAATAGATGATCCCACCATTGTTAGCAAAGTTTTGAGATCCTTATTACCGGTCTATGCAATAAGGGTTTCTGCTATTTAGGAGTTGAGATCTATTGACAAGACAAAGGTATCCCTTGAATCCATCATTGCTAATTTGACCGCATATGAGCTAAATAGTTATGATTCCAGTATTCAGAAGACTAAATCAGCCTTTAGAGCATTTGATGCACTATCCAGAAAGGAAAAAGAGGTTGGTACTAGTTGTGAACCCAGACAAGGTAGGGATATGGATGATGAGGGGATCCTGATGGATTTTGAAGCTCTTCTTGCCAAGAGACTTCCTAAGGGAACTGGAAAATACAAAGGTAAGCTCCCTTTGAAATGTTTTTCTTGCAATAGGATAGGACACATTGCTGTCAACTGTACCAATAGTGATAATAAGGATAAATCGAAGACGTTTAAAAAGTTCAAAGGAGGAAATAGGAGAAACTGTCTTGTTGCAGTCGATGAAGGTGTCACTGGTGATGAATCAGAAGATGAAGAAAGTGAAGACATAGTGTTTGTAGCCATTAAGGAAGATGTGTCAGACAAGAAGGCTCTTGTCTACCACTTTGATAATTCTAATGAGTGGATTATTGATAGTGGATGTTCTCACCACATGACTGGTGATCGGAGGAAGTTTCTATCTCTGGAAGAGTATGATGGAGGTGTATTCTGATTTGGTAATGATGCACTGTATATGGTAAAGGGAAAAGGGTCCATCTTCCTAAATGGAAAAAGAAGTGATGATAATGTGTATTGGGTAGAAGGTCTTAGGCATAACCTTTTGAGTGTTGCCCAGCTGAATGATAAAGGACTCACTCTGCAATTAAAAGATGGAGTGTACAAAATAAAAGGAAACAGTGGTGAACTGATGGCCACCAGTATGCAGACCAAAGGTAACTTATTTCAATTAAATACAAATATCATTCAATGTCTAATGGCTAAGTTTGATGACAATTAGATATGGCATAGGAGACTCTGCCATGTAAATTTTGATAATATTATGAAGGCCAACAAGATCAAGGCAGATAGAGAATTGCCTGTGCTGAACAAACTAGAGAATCCTTTGTGCAGAGAATGTTGACTGGGGAAAATATCTTCCTCAACCTTCAAAGGTAAATCTTTCACAGCAGATAATTTACTTGATCTTGTGCACACTAATTTGTGTGGTCCTATGAAAACTAGGAGTGTTCAAGGAGATAGGTACTTTATGATTCTTAAATGAAAAGTCTGGAGCTTTTGGAAATTTTAAAGCCTTTAGAGCATTAGTTGAAAAGGAAAGCGGTAAGAGGATTAAATGCCTTAGAACCAACCAAGGAGGTGAGTTCACTTCTGGTGAATTCAATAAGTACTGTGAAGAGAACAACATCAAGAGGCAACTGTCTGCCCCCCAGACTCCATAGCTCAATGGCCTAGTAGAAAGGAACAACCGGACTGTAGTTGAAGTTGCCATAATGATGCTGATTCAAGGGAAGGTTGCTCACACTTTTTGGAGAGAAGCGGTGAGCACTACAATCTACACTATGAACTAGTTACTGATCAAGAAAGGTAAGGATAAAAATCCTTATGAGTATTGGACTGGTAAGACTCCAGTAGTAAGCTACTTTAGAGTGTTTGGTAGCAAGTGTTATATCAAAAGAAGTGAATACTAGAGCAAGTTTGATGCAAAATGTGATGAGGGAATATTCCTAGGGTATTCCACCAAGAGCAAAGCTCTCAAGTGTTTTAACAATAGGACTCAGAGAATTGTTGAAATTATCAATGTTAGAGTTGATGAAACCTCTGAGAATCCTGAGGAAACCAATAGCGAGCAAGCGGTAGATGAACCAGATGTAACCTTCTGGGAACTAGTTGCAAAACAACCAAGTACAAGTTATAGTGCTCCTACACCAGTAGATGTTGATGAAGATAAGGATGAAGAGGAAAAGCAATAGGAATCACTTAAGATCATTCCTAGGTATGTAAAGTTGCATCATGATCCAAAGTAGATTATAGGGGATAAGGATGCAGGAATACTTACAAGAAGAAAGGTCAGAGAGAATTCTTGCATGATTTTTGAATTTGAGCCCAAAACATTTAAAGAGGCACACAAAGATGAAGACTGGATTAAGGCTATGGAAGAGGAACTTGACTAGATATAAAAGAATGGTACATGGTCTTTGGTACCTAGACCTGAGCACAAAAATGTTATAGGCACCAAATGGGTTTTTAGAAACAAGTTGAATGAAGATGGCATAGTGGTAAGAAACAAAGCAAGATTGGTATGTAAGGGATATGCTCAAGAAGAAGGAGAAGACTATGGAGAAACCATTGCTCCAGTAGCTAGATTGGAAGGAGTTTGAATGCTACTTGCATATGCAACCTTCAAGGGATTCAAAGTGTATCAGATGGATGTGAAATTTGCATTCTTGAATGGAATACTTGAAGAGGAAGTGTATATAGAGCAACCAGATGGGTTTGCCCTATTAGAAGATAGTGATATGGTGTGTAGGCTACATAAAGCCTTGTATGGATTCAAGCAAGCACCTAGAGAATGGTATGAACGTTTACACTCTCATCTTATGAAGATTGGATTTGAAATAACAAGTGAAGATAGCAATATCGATCTGAAGACAAAAGGAGATCAAATTCTGATCTGTGAAGTATTTGTTGATGACATAATTTTTGGTGGAGATGACAAGATGAGCCATGCGTTTGCAGATGAAATGAAGAAGGAATTCAAGATATCACTAATTAGAGAGATTAAGTTCTTCATTGGACTATAGATTAAACAAATGAAAGATGGTATCATTATCACTCAGTCCAAGTATATGTCAAAGAGGTGTTCAAGACCTTTGACATGGAAGACAACAAACCGGTTGGTACACTGATGATGGCCGGTTGTAAATTGTCAAAAGAAGATGAATTAGCGTTGGTGAATGAGAAGGAATACTGGTCAATGATTGGTATGTTGCACTATGTAGTACACAACAAACTGGACATTGCACATGCAGTGGGTATTGCTGCACGTTTCCAGAAAAGTCCAAGAGAATCCCACTTGTTAGTAGTCAAGCCGATTCTTAGATATCTGAAGGGAACTATAGATTATGGATTGTGGTATCCATACAATAATGATTTCAATCTCAAAGTGTTTATTGATGTCGATTGGGCTAGTAATGTGGAAGACCAGAAGAGCACAATCAGTGGTGCATTCTTTCTCGGTGGTAGACTAGTCTCATGGATGAGCAAGAAGTAGAGTTGTATCTCTCAGTCCCCAACAAAAGCAGAATATGTAGCAGCATTTATGAACTACACTCAAACAATTTGGATGAAGCATTTATTAAGTGATTTCAAAGTCCCTTTATCTAAACTGGTGAGTATATTTTTTGATAACACAAGTGCAATTAATATTTCCAAGAATCTGGTATTGCATGCTAGAACCAAGCACTTTGAGCTCAAGTATGATTTCTTGAGGGAGAAAGTTCAAAACAAAGAGGTTGTATTAGAACATGTTTCCAGTAAAGAGTAGTTAGCAGATATATTCACGAAGCCTCTACCGAAGGCTACATTTACCTATTTAAGAGGTGAATTAGGGGTGCTTCCCCTTCAAGAGGTGAACTAAAGGTATGTGCTCCACATCAGTCAGGTATTGCATTGTCAAATCTTTTTAGGATTGATGTGTTGAAGGATGCTACTCCTCAGGGGGAGAAGCATAGTAGATCATGGATGCTTGTGCCTCCACTTTGGCATTGCTATCAAAGGGGGAGAAGATGTGAAGCAAAGAAGATATCTATAGTATTGAAGACATATAATATGGAAGAAGATGTAGAGATATCTTTGTGTATTTCCATCAATGCCAAAGAGGGATATTGTTAGCATATCTACAAAGTTTGATAACATGATGGGATTGTATGTTGTCATTGATGTCAATATGCTGAAGTATGAACCAGTATATTGAAGTAAGAAAAATGGCAAGTGAACCGGTATGATAGTATGAACGAGTATATACAAAAAGTTAACTAGTATATTGGAGTGTGTGCAAAGTATGTATAAAGGTTTCATTTGATATGACTATCAGTTGGTAGTCTTAGTTTTAGGGTTTCCGGTTGATGCATTCAAAGTCTGTGTGATTCGACCGATGACATCCTATGATGAGTTAGCATTGAAATGAAGATTAGATAGCATTGCCATGTCAACCTTATGTGCATGAAGGATCTCCTTGAGGATCTTGCATGAAGAAGATTGATTCTATCTACGTCGAGAATGTGCAAAATCTTTGTAAATGGTGGAGAGCGCGTGATGGGTTATTAGCTTCCAGAAGTGGTGAAGAACAGATGATGGAGAATGTCTTGATATTTGTTCAAGATTGTTTTACTCTATGTAATGTGTTTAAATAGCCAGGATTGGACCGACTGTATTGTTAACCTAGATGCTTAGGGTTTTAGGTTTGGCCACTGACCTAATTGTTGTCTATAAGGTCGATGATGATTATCGTTTGAAGTTGTTGGCAAATGAATGTATGTGAGGTGATTCTTGCCAGACCTAAGGAGTAAGCAGAGATCTGTAGATTGTGATTGCACATGTAAAGAAACTGAAGTGGATCTACCTTGGCATTAAGTGTTGTTATCATATCAGTGTATTACCTGTTGACTTCTAACCATTTCAGTAGATGGAAAATTCCTTTAATGGGTAGCTTTAATAGGATTTTTGTAAATCCTTTAACAAGGTGACTCAAAATCATTGAGTTTTTCAAATCCTCTTACAAGGTAACCTTTAATAGGGTTTTAACCTCTAACCGGGTATTTAGCCATTCCTTAATCAGGTGATCCCTAGTAGGATTGGTTCTTAGCAGAACCAGTAATAAAGTCTTTAACTGGACTAGGCTCCTAATAGAGTGGACTTAAAAAGAGTTCAAGTAAAACTTGTGGGTATTCATCCCCACTATGTTTTTTCCCAGTTGGGTTTCCACATGAAAAATCAGTGTGTTATGTGTGATGCTTTTTCATGTGATGTTTTAGTGTTTTCTGTTAAGCGGTAATGCAAGTTGATCCAATGGTCATTGTATCTCTGATGTATTACTTTCTTAAGAATATGGGTGATGTTGAGATGAGATATTAGGTTTTGAGAAGATCTAGATGTTACCAGTTTATGTCTTTAATAGTCATATTGTGTTTTACCAATAGTGCCTTGATTTAGACTAGTGATATTATTTACCAGTTAGTGCAGTCTTTGTAGTTTAAGTTGTTTAAGAAGTTTTTTTCCATATTGATTCAGCCCCCCACTCTCAACATCTATTGGGTATTTACTGTTCATCATTATTCATCAGCATTTTCTTCCAAATAATTTGAAGTATTAATTTAACTAATGGCTTCTGGTCATACCACAACTCATAAGGTGTCATCCTGTTGTTTGTTCTTAACTGAACCTAGTTCAAAGTGTATGCAATAGTATGAACAAGTTCTTTCCAACAGGTGTCTGGTAGAATGGCCTCATTTAACATGGTTCTAGCCATCTCCTTGACTATCCTATTCTTCCTTTCTACCACACCATTTTGTTGTGGTGTTCTAGGAGCAGAGTTTTGCCTTCTAATTCCACGATTTTCACAATAATCTTCAAATTCATTTGATGTGAACTCTCCACCCCTATCTGATATTAAGCATTTTAATCTGTACCCACTTTCCTTTAGCACCATCTTTCGAAAGATCTTGAATCTTTCAAATTCTTGTGACTTATCTTGCAAAAAGGTGACCCATGTCATTCTTGAGTAGTCATCAATGAAGAACATAAATTATCTTTCACCGGTTAGTGCTCTTGTTCGAGTTGGTCCACACAGATATGTATGCACAATTTCAAGTGGTCTTGAGGTTTTTTGTTCCTTTTTCCTAAAAATCACTTTAGTTTGTTAGACACAATGCACCACTGAGAGGGGGAGGGAGTGAATCAATGGTTCTCAAATCTTTTCCCTTTACTAATCCTATGTGAGCATACTGGTTATTAGATCTAACTATGAACATACTTACCGGTTAGATAGGAGACTAACTCAAATGCAAACACTCATAAGGGGGCATCACATAAGACCGACATATACGAGGTAAAACCAAGATGCAAAAAGCCTCGGTGAGCAATGTTGCTGGAGTCTAATGCTCCAATCCAGCCTCATAATAAAAACACATTTACAAAGTTTAGGGCACCAACCCAAGGAGGACCAAATCTTGACTTTAGGGCACCAACCCAAGGAGCTACAATCCCTAACTTTAGGGCACCAACCCAACAAGCTACAACCCTTGCACTGAGCTACAACTCAATGTTCACAATATAAACTTCAATTACAAAAGTAGTTCTCTTGTTACAAGTGAATCTTGCAATCATTACCTATATCTTACTCTATCGGTGAGATACCTTCTCTGCTACACCGACTCACTCTTCCATTGCTCCCTTCTGATGCTTAACTACCAGTCAACTCTACTAGTATACTTCTCCTCTTCTTCTTCTCTACTAGATCGCCACCTTGCTCTCTGCTCTTCACTAGTATAACACTTTACTAGTTCTGTTTCTGACTTCTTTGCAGCAACCTTCTTTTCTACTCTTTCGGTATGAACACTACTGGTTCTTCTCTCCTACTAGTTGAATACTTCAACCACATTCTCCCTCACTCCTACTCACTTCTCAGATGCTCGTTGAGCACTTGGCTAATTTTCTCTTGCACTTGCAGAAGTATCACACTTCATAGTAGCACAGTATTCTTCTCTTCAGCAACACCAAACAATCTCTTTACCTTTCATATGTATAGCTAGGTTTTCCCGCCAAAGACAAATTCAAAATCTAGGCGATTAGGGTTTCCTCACCATCCTTGAGGCAAACCAGATCCAATCAAATCTTTCTCAATCTGATCTTCTTGACATCCACTTGCACAAGTTTGCCATCACCACACCTTCCAGAACATGACTTCCTTCTTTAGCAACCTGCAAATAATCTATCGGCATACATCTTGTCTAATCACCATTAATGGAAAGATGGGTTGCTTCAATTGCTCTGATCTGCTCAATCAGTCTATCCTTGATCCTCTCTTGTTTGTTTAATCTCAAGCCCTTCACTTCTGCAACTTTACCTTGAGCTTTGTAATCTCCTTTATAGTCAACCAACTCTATACCTACCCCGTCGATGTACATTCCATCATCATCTGGTGCAAGTTTGCACCTTGATTCCATGTGGCATTCAATTCGACCAGCTTTGCCACCTTGACTATTCATGTTGGTCCACATAGGATCACCGACCAAACATTGTACTAGTTCCTCCTTCCTACTTGTTTACTAACCCTACCGATATCTTGCATTCTACTGGTTAACTCCTCATGTCTGCACTTAGCTAAACTACCTATGGAACATCCAAACTAGTCTTCAGACAAGTATATCCAAAGTGTGCTCATTCCCACAAGTGGGAAGGCATATGCATCTGCACCTTGTCCATATTACCAGTGAGCTTTCATACCAGTTACCACTCTTGATGACTCCATGTCATCAACCTTCACAATACTCCATCTTTAATCAGGTAATTCTTGTTTGGCTGCATCTGCTCAGCCTTGCCTTCTCCTTGATCAACTCAAACCATATCTCAGTTGGTTTTTCTGAATGATAAACACATCACTCTTCTTCTATAATGACATCTCAACATGCCTTCTCTATCAGTCCATTGCATAACCCTGATAACTCTTATCTCACCAAAAAATAGTTCACACAATGCATAATAGGAGATAAGATCCACTTACTTGGTGGAGTAACACCATATTGTTTCTACCATGTATTCATGTTACTTCCCTATTTGTGCAACATCTCTTCAAACAAGCACATCTGATCTGAAGTGAGCACATTCATTATTAGTCATTGCTTCTCATGATGACTGCATCTTCATCCAATGGGAGTCCTTTTGTTCTTCAACCTCATAGCATGCTGGTGACCTGTTCATTCTTTTCCTCCAGTGTTGATGTGATTTAGGTAATATTCTACCTCTTCAAAAAAAACAATCGCTCAAACACCTCTCTATCTCATCACACAAGTCATTCACTAACTTGTGTACTGGTGACACCTGAGGTCATCTTTCTTACCATTACTGATGTTCTACAACACAAGGTGATATCCAAGACATCACATCCTATACTCCTCCATATCAGTGTTGCACATACATCTCTACTACCGGTGTTCATCCCATACCAGTTGACATCAATGGCAACACAATGCCAATAATCTCCCCCTTTGGCATTGATGTCAACACATGTACTATTTGGTATACTACATAATCTTTCTTCCCCTTACTATGCTCCATGGATTCATAAACATGTAGTTTGTTGTATACTACTAAATCCTTCTCCCCCTTTGACAATAATGACAAAGGGCACTATCAATGAGGAGGACAGAGGAAGCACCTAGTGACAGAGGCACGTGCTCCTTATGACAGACAGTGGACATTATGTAGCTTGATATTTTGTAGTCAGCCTGTGGGCCATACTTAGGATAGACAGTCCAATTTTGTACTCCGATATTATGATGATATATGATATGATATGCATCAATATGATGGGATGCAATGTGTTATGACTGATGTTATTTTCCATGTATGGATGACTTATGCACTGTTTATGTACCATTGTGGAACATGTATGGATGTATTTTTATGTGTTTGTGATACATTTATAATATGAAATGGATAAAATGATTGATGTAATGCAAATGTACTAACTGAATGGATGCAGGATGCAGCATATCAGAGCACTAGACCGAACTGGCTATCCGAACTAACTGAAGAAATGTTAGTAAGAAGAAAATGAGACAGAGGACAGTGAGAGACGAAGAAAAACTTGCTTTCATTAATGCACTTTGTAGGTGAGAACCTTTGTTTTAATGTAGCAAAATGGATGTGTAGCATCATGGCATTGAAAGCCAGAGCTGAAATGCAACCCTTTTTGCAAAAGACAGACACATCACAGACAAACAGCAATCACAAAAAAAAAGAAAAGGACCATGAACCATCTCGGTCACTCTAAATCACTCAATGACATCATCGAGCAACATAGGAACATAACCGAAGCCAAAGATAAATCAATAAAAAGATAAGATGCACAAATTCCAACAAATCAAACAAACATCTTGATCTTCACTGTCAAAAGTTGAAAGTGCTGATAAGACGATCATGCTGTCTGGTTTTAGGACATGCGGTACCCTATCTAAGACATGACACAGTCTGGTTTCGAGTATACCACACCTTGTATAAGACCCATGATAGTAGAGACAAGGACAAATGATATTGAGGTTGATTAATATGACAATTTTGATCAATTTGAATGTCTGGTTCGAGTGAAAAGTTCATCTGTTTAAGCGTGATTTCATTAAAGCATAGTGTATGATTGCAAGTCATTGAATGTATACTCAACGATCTGTCTATGCACAAAGGGATCATTTTATGTTTTTCTTTTCGAGATTTTACAATTTTTTGTTTGTTTTTTCAGGACTTTATTTGACTTTTTAGAGATTTTTTTTTTTTTTTTAGGACATTTTTCAATTTTTTTGAATTACTTTAGGACAATTTTCAATTTTTAAAAAATTATTTCAGGACATTTTTCAATTTTTTTGAATTATTTCAAGACATTTTTCAATTCTTATGATTTATTTCAGGATATTTTTCAATTTTTATGATTTTTTGAGTACATTTTTCAATTTTTATGATTTATTTCAGGACATTTTTCAATTTTTATGATTTTTTCAGGGCATTTTTCAATTTTTTTTGAATTATTTCAGGACATTTTTCAATTTTTATGATTTTATTTTAGGACATTTTTAGATGCAAAAGTTCCAGTGATTGATCATGACAAGGGGAACACACCTAATGCACAGCTGAAAGACATACATAGACCGGGACCAAAACATATGTACAAGAAACCAAAGTATGCAAGACAATGATGTTGAC
The DNA here is from genome assembly GCF_030272615.1 of Cryptomeria japonica. Taxonomy (NCBI): domain Eukaryota; kingdom Viridiplantae; phylum Streptophyta; class Pinopsida; order Cupressales; family Cupressaceae; genus Cryptomeria; species Cryptomeria japonica. The sequence goes on from NC_081412.1 coordinate 630,093,574, forward strand.
CAATAATAGGCCTGGAATAGAACATTGGCTCAAGACGAAGATAGATATGATAAATTGGCCAAGAGAAAGCATAGCTAGAGGTCATGATAGATGATGGAGTGATAATCTCATTACTCATGGTGCCTGATTGCTAGGTTTTCACCATGGTACTTGCCCAAAGCGCCTGTTTGCCAAGTTTTCACTAGAGGGAAAATCATTTTTCTTTACTCTTTTGCTCTTTTTTTCTTTTGCTTTTTTTTTTTCACTTTTTTGCTTTTTTTATTTTCTTTTTGCATTTTTAAAATTTTTTTGCATTTTTTCAGGATCATACTTGAAGAAGTGCTGATAGAAAATTATGCCCAGTACTTGCAAAGATGCATGCTGTTTACAGGATCAGACAGAGGTTCACCTTCTGGTGTGGCAAGCTGATATGCCCCCGAGCCATAGGCTGTAGTCACTATGAAAGGCCCAACCCAATTAGGTTCAAACTTACCTTTGATGATGTCAGTAGACTGTGCATTCTTAGGGTTTGCCTTTAAAACCAAATCTCCCACTTCGAAGTGTCGCCCTTTGACCTTCTTATTATAAGAGCGACGGAGATGGTTTTGATATGCTTGCAAATGTGTCAGGGTTGTCGGACGTTTCTCATCTAACATTTCAAGCTGATGCAACTGAGAGACTCTATGCGTCTCATCATCAATCAGATGTTGCAAGGAAACATGCAAGGAAGGAATCTCGACTTCCAAGGGTAAAATGGCTTCTGCACCATACACCAAGGAATAAGATGTTGTGCCAGTAGGTGTGCGGATAGAAGTGCGATAAGCCCATAGTGCTGGATTCAACTGAACATGCAAATCTTGACTAGCGTCATTGACAACCTTTTTCAGGATCTTGATAATGGTTTTATTTGATGCTTTAGCTTGACCATTCCCCTGTGGATAGTATGGACTGGAGAAACGGTGTTGGATATGAAACTTTTCACAGAGTTCCTTGACATCTTTATTCTTGAAGGGATGACCATTATCTGTGACTATGGCAAGGGGAACCCCATACCGACATATGATATAATTCAGTAGGAATTTTGAAATTTGCACACCAGTGATATAGGTCATGGGGATAGCCTCGATCCATTTTGTAAAATACTCTATGGCTGTAATGATGAACTTGTGTCCATTTGCAGATGTTGGGTGAATCTTGCCAATAAGATCCAATCCCCATTGAGAAAAGGGCCACAGAGATATGACAAAATGAAGCTCTTGGGCTGGTGCATGAATGTAATTTCCATGGATTTGGTACTTGTAGCATTTCTTAACAAAATCATGAACATCTTTTTCCAGAGTGGGCCAATAATACCCAGCACGAATCAACTTTTTGGCTAAGCTTAGACCATTGAAATGGCCCCCACATATACCATCATGAACCTCGTGTAAAGCTGTTTGTGCTTCGTCAGAATCCAAACACCTGAGGAGGGTATGGTCAAAGGAACGTCGGTAAAGGGTGTCGGCGATGATGACATATTTGGCTGTCTGTCGGATGAAGGCTCAGCGTTGGTTAGTGGAAAGGTTAGGTGGTAAGGTTTGGGATTTCAAATATTGATATACATCATTGTACCACGGGGAGTTGGGACCAACAAGAATGCACATCACATCCACTGTCGGAATGTCAAAAGAAGGAACCAACAATTGTTTGACTAAAAATTCACATTTGTCCATATTGTAGGGCATATTCAACATGGAAGCAATTGTAGCCATCGCATTTGCCAACTTATTTTGCATTCTCGGAACTTGACTGAAATGGATAGCTGTGAATTTTGTCTTGAAGAGATCTACCATGTGCTTATAGGGAATAAGTTTTTCATCTTTTTTTTCGTAGTCATCATTGACTTGTCGGATGACTAATTGAGAATCTCCATAGACTTGTAAATGTGTGATGTTCCAGTGGACTGCTACTCGGAGTCCTATGACCAGTGCTTCATACTCTGCAATGTTATTGGTACAATGAAAAGTTATTCTGTAGGACTTGGGAATAGCATCACCTTGAGGGGTGACAAACAATATGCCTGCTCCAGACCTAAACTTGGTATGGGACCCATCAAAGTATAACTTCCATTCATTAGAAGATGTAAGAGCAAAGATTGATTCATCTAGAAAATCTGTCAACATGGGATGATCATCATAAATAGGAGCCTCTACAAGTTGATATGTGATGACTTGTCCTTTTATCGCCTTTCGCTCCATATACTCAATGTCAAATTCACTGAGGATCATAACCCAATTTGCTAGGTGACCCGTCAAAGCTGCTTGGCTAAGCAAGTATTTTAAGGGATCAATTTTTGCAAGTAACAATGTTTGGTGATTTAACATATAATGTCGAAGCTTTTGTGTTGCAAATACCACTGCTAAGCATGCCCTTTCAATAGTTGAATAATTCAGCTCATAGCCTACTAGTGTCCGGCTAATATAATAAATAGCTCGCTCTTTGCCGTTCTCATCTTGTTGGGCCAAGAGAACTCCTAGTGCTGTTTCAGTTGCAGAAATATACAATAAAAATGGCTTTCCTTCTATAGGAGGCATTAGGATAGGCGGTGATAGCAAATAGTCTTTGAGAGCTTGAAAGGCTGATTGGCATTGCTCAATCCATTTAAAAGCGATACCTTTATGCAGTAGATGCTGGAATGGATGACATTTGTCGGCCAACTGAGCTATGAAGCGGCGGATTGACTATAGCTTTCCTTGCAGACTACATAGTTGCTGAAGATTTGAAGGTGGAGGCATATCCATTATTGCTTTAACCTTGGCAGGGTCAACCTCAATGCCTCTATGATAAGTAATGTACCCTAGTAATTTGCTAGCTATGACACCAAAGACACACTTCTTTGGATTGAGTCTGAGCTTGTAGGTCTCCATTTGGTCAAAGATTGGGCCCAGGATGGCTAGATGACTATCTCTTGTGATAGATTTGCATAATAAGTAATCAACATAGTCTTCCATCAAAGTATGCATGAAATCATAGAAAATTGTCGTCATTGCTCTTTGATATGTTGCGCTTGCATTTTTAAGACCAAAGGGCATGACGTTCCAGCAATAGGTACCCCAAGCACAGGTGAATGTTGTCTTATGTTGATCTTTAGGAGCAATGTGAATTTGGTTATAGCCGGAGAAACCATCCATCAATGAAAGCATCTCATATCTAGTAGTCATGTCCACTATGATGTCTATGTTTGGCAGTGGAAAGTCATCTTTAGGCCATGCTTTATTGAGATCCCTAAAATCTATACAGATTCTGATGCCCCCAGTTACTTTGCTAACTGGTACCAAATTTGAAATCCAGTTTGCATAATCAATGGGTCTGATAAAGCCCACATCCAGTAATTTTTTCAGTTCTACCTTGACCAAAAGAGCCACCTGGGGATGCATCTTTCTAAGTTTCTATTTGACAGGCTTGGCATTTGCTTTCAATGGTAAATGATGAAGGACTAATTTTGGATCAAGGCCAGGCATGTCTACATAGGACCATGCAAAGCTGATCTTCTTCTCAAGAAAGAAATTGACAAAATCTATATTTTCCTGTTGTGATAGAGAAGCAGCAAAATGAATGACCTTAGGGTTGTCAGGTGTACCCAAATTGATTTCCTCAGTCATTTCCACGAGCAATGTTGATTTGTCCTGACTTGATAGGGGTATGTCCACTCTTCCACCTTTGGGCGCCTCAGAGAGGTTTTCACCCATAGGTACGTCTTTTATTTTTACTTTTTCATGGTCAGAGAGTGCCTTACGGTTTTCACTCAAAGACCTATTCTTTTGATTTTTTACTTTTTCTTTTCTTTTTTCATTTTGATGATTGGAAGAGGGAGTTGACTCCCAAAATATGTTGTGGAATCCAGATCAATAGAAAATCCTGCCTTATGATCACCTTGTGGTATGCCTTCCCGTAGTCCAAGGAATTCTGCAATTGCTTCATCATTTTGAAAATAGTCGAATGTGAGTGGTTCTTGTTAGTCATGTTGGATAAGTTGGGTATAGATGAGGGGCATACCATCATCGGTTGTAAGGAGAGAAAGGGCTGATATGGTAAAGATGTAAACATCTATGGTGTCACTATTCGAATTGCTTGTATCTGATTTGGAGCTTGGATCATAGAATGACTCTATCCAAGCATTAGGACATGTTTTAGGAAGAGGAGTTATTTCATGTTTGTCTTCCATAGGCAAATTATCAGGGTCAAGGAACATATTGTCAAGGGCATAGGAGCTAGAAGAAAAAGAACTCCACTCCCATTCATTGGAATCCATTTCGGGTCGGGTATCCTCAGGTGTTATTTCATCATCAGAGTTACACCCTTTTCTACATGTGGGCACTTTGGTAGATGAGGATCCAATTCGCAATGGTACAAAACCTAACCCTAAAGTTGGAGGTCACATCTTGGGTATAACAGGTTCTAGCCTTCCATTGTTGTTCAGGCCTAAGCCATTGCAACCATCATATCCTTTCTTTTGCAGCATAGTGAATCCTTTGTCGTATCGTTCCACTGGCAACCTGACAGGTAGGGTCTCAATTGGATCTTTGTAAAGCTAATCTATGACATCATCATCTAACGTTTCTTTGTCAAGTTCACCCCATCTTGTAAATGTAGTGGGAGGTTGATATTGAATAACGACCTTAGGCTCCTTTTGCAATAAATGTGGTTTGCCATATGATTTTGGAGATATTGGTAAATTCTCGATGAGGAATGTTTGATCCATTGAATATTCTCCACATCCTTGGTCCTATATCTTCAATTTTCCTTTGACAACATCTAACAATTCATTAGGATCCACATAACTATGTGATTTGGCCTCTCTATTGACTGGGACTTGCTGCTGAGGGGTATCCTTTAGAGTAGCACAAAATTGAAATGGATTAGGATCTCCTGGAATAGTTATCTCAGTTCCATTGTAAAGATATTTTAAACATTGATGATAGGTGGATGGAACTGCTTTCATTGCATGGATCCATGGATGGCCAAGAATCATATTGTAAGGGAGATCAAGGTCCAAGACCTGCAAGAAAGTGTTTTTTATCACTGGACCAACTCTGATAGGCAATGTAATTATCCCTTTGGATGGGCGCTCAACATCATCATATGCTTTGATTGTTATTATTTTGGAAGCATCAATGTCATTTGTTGTATAACCAAGGCCAATGTCCACTCTCAAGGTACAAATATTAAGCCCTGCTCCGCCATCTATCAAGACTCGTCAGATTTTGCAATTATGGACAAAGACTTCAAGGTGTAAAGGATCATTATGAGGGATCTTATCAGGTGAGATATCATTATCAGAAAATGCTATATTTTGGGAAATAGCTAGATGTCCAATCCGGGCTTGAAACTGGTCAACATCAATATCTGTCAGGACTGTGGACTCAATTAAAGCTTTATCCAGGACTACACGATGCATGGGGGACATTTTCAAAAACTCAAGGATTGATATTTGTGCAGGTGTCTTTCCTAGATGATCCAAGAGATTATACTGACTTGCAGGAGTTGGTTTGGAAGGAGCTGTAGGAGCTCCTTTTAGGACTATTTTAGATCGACGAGTGGTAACTGCGCAAGAAGGATCTTGTCCCTTTATTCAATAGGCTCTCCCAATGGTGTAAATTGTTGAGGAGGCCCATCCCTTGATCGGAAAGGTTTGCGCTGTTGGCTTTGTTGTTGGCCTTGTTGTTGATTATATTGTTGAAGAGGCTGTTGGTATTGCGGCTAAGTGACATTGTTCGCTAGTGTTCGATTTTGTTCCATAGTTGACATATTAGGAACACTCAATTTATTGATCGTAAATGGGGGTTGATTTGTATTCACCACTCTTGCATCAACAACTCCATCATTAGTGACATTCTTGTTCTTATACCAAAATCTATTTCTGTCCCCTGAATTGTTCGTGTTGTCACTGTCTTTGTTAAGCTTAATGATTCCCTTAGCTACAAGAGCAGTCTCAATATTCATCCCTTTCTTAATGAGTTTCTCAATAGTACTGGGACTTTTCAATTTCAGCTCATACATCATTTCTGGGACCAAATTTTGGATAAACAGATTCACTTGTTGTTTTTCAGGTATATCTAGGGAAGAATGACTATACAAGCTTCGCCATCGTTGCAAGAAAGTCACTAATGGTTCACCTTGCTTTTGCTTAGTGTTGCATAAATCTGACATGGTCACATCACTATTGATGTTAAATGCAAAGTGAGATATAAACTTTTGAGCCAATTCAGACCAAGTCTTTATATTTCCTGACAAATGCGAATACCAATCCATGGCTTGTCCCATGAGACTTCGTGCAAATAATCACATTAAATATGTCTCCTCATAGCTCACTTCAGTACATGCCGTGAAAAATGCTTGAATGTGATCTTTTGGATTGCCATTCCCTTTATATTTCTCAAAATTAGGTGCCTCAAAATGTTTAGGGAATGGAGGCATGTATTAGCTCTTGTCAAATGGATTAGGACATAAATCCTGATCTGTATACAATTTCTTTGTTCCTTTAGTTTCTAATGCGTCAACTTGTCGTTGCAACTTCTCAAGTTGTTGCGCAATTGTATCAGATTTTGGAGGTCGATCATTAATCCTAGTGGGTACTGTTTGTCAATACATCGTACTTCCGATCAGTTGTTGATGCTCTGAAATGGCCATTTTTGGTGTCTCCGGCATATAATGTTCTTGGTACATCTCTGGTTGTTGTGGTTGTGCCATGCTTTGATATCGACCTTGTTGTTGTGCTTCTTGTAGCCTAGGTTGATATTGCAATTGAGTATGTTGTTGATATTGCATAGGAACCAATTGCAGTTGTGAAGTATGATAGCTTGTTTGCCTTGGCACATATTGAGGCACATGTTGTTGATGCTGATGAGTCAGAATTTGTTGACTTTGTGCCAATTGTTGTCGTGGTGTATATCCCATCATTTGCAAAAAACTTTGTTTAGGTGGTTTTTGTTGTTTCTCCTTAAGATGGGGTATAACACTTGCATTAACTTGCTGTTTGGTTTGTCCAATCCATTGTGATGGTTGCAAGTTTGCATTAACTTGTAATGGTGCCGAAGGCACTGCAATTTGTTGTCAAATGCGATATTGTTGTTGTTGTACATTGCTTGTTTGCACATTTGATTGTACCTTTTGTGTATTACTCAATTGTTGCAACAATTGTTGTTGGTGCAAACCACTATCCGTAGCTCTTTGTGTCACCATTATCGAAGGATCTGTCGCAATATTGTTTGGTAAATATATTGAGCTTAACGGGACATAAGAACTTTGTTGCATCGTGGAATTGTTTTGGACATTGGTGATACCAGGCATTCCAGTCGTGAAGTTTTCTTGCATCTTAGATGTTGATCCAATTTTATGCATGTAAGGAACCACTTCTTGCTGAGGGATAGTTGTCAATATTTGTGCGGTCTTCATTTGATCTTGTTGCATAGGTGTTGTGTTGAATAATGGATTATTTATTGTTTCAAATGGTGACTTTTGAGGAATGGTCACTGTCAATGCTTTTGAAGCATGTTTACTCATCAAGGTAGGCTAAGTTTCTGGTTACACATTTTCTTCATTTGGATGTGGAGAGAAACTTAACAACTCATTGCCTTGTTGTGTTTGCACATTAATTTTCTTGTTTGAGGAAGCCACATTACTCATCATGTTAAGATATTTTTGTGGGAACATTTTAAAGACCTTGTTCAAGAACATATCCATCTTTTTTGTCATCTTTGGATCTTGAAGGAACATGCCAACATCATTAGAAGCATCGAAATCTGATGAAGAATCTGTTTGAACATTTGGATTCGTTTCTTGTTGAATGCCTTGATCTGAACCAAATCCTTGTGAAAGAGTTTGTTCTTCATATAATGTTTGAGTTTGATGTTGCAGGTTTGGTTGATTCCAATTGAAAGGTTCACTTCCTCTTGGAGTTGGTGGAACACTCCCATGTCTTGGTTTCATGGGTACAAACACTAGTTCATATAATGGAGGTGGTCCAAGTTGAACCATTCCATATGCTGATAATGATGTATTTGATGAACCTTCAATTTGCACTGTCTGACTAGTTTGAAATTGCAAATTTGATATGTTGTCAATGGGTTGATATGCTGGTTCACCCATCTTTTTAGATTTTGATCTTGTTTCAATAGGCATGTCACTTATGCAAATGCAATATTTTTGAAAGTTTTCAAGGACAATATATGATATGCAACTAAATGCGAACTAAATAGATGAAAATGCAATCTATGACAAGAATGCAATCTATGTTTTTGGTTGCTTTTAAAGATTTTGACAAACTTTTGAATGCAAATCTAAAAGAGATCCTTAGGAAATTGAAATGATGCCTAGACCTCAAAGGACAAAAGGACCAAGTGACAAAAGGACAAGATGACAATGTCTCCCCTATATGCTTGGATACTAAGCTAGGTTTGACAAAATGACATTGATGACAAAAGGACAAAAGGTTTGATAAGGTCTAGACTTTCTAACAATGACTTAGGGTTTATCAAAGATTTGGATTACTCAAGTATGACAAAACCTAGTTTTGACACTATATGCTAAGGGACAATTACTATGCAAATTACTCTAATATGATATGATAATGACCTAAGCTTAATGAAGAAACCTAGGGTATGCAAATGCAAATGTATGACAATGTCAACCTAAGTTTGAATTATGAAATGGTATTACTCTAATGCAAGAGGACACATGCAAAATGGATGACCTTTATTGATATACAAAGGAGTATGACCTAAGTGAAACTTAACCTTGGTGGTTGACAATGACTTTGCAAAATGCAAACCTTGGATGAACCTAAATCTAAGTGACATGAATGTTGAGACAAGATTTTGAAAAATATTTGACAACCATGTTTGAAGATGTTTTGAAGTTTGTTGGATGAAATGCTCTTGTGTTTAACCTTGTTTTTGAATCAATTTGTCTTGAGATGCAATTCAACTTTTGACAAACAAAGAAGACAAGATATTTCAACTTAGAGTCAAGACAATCATGCTCATTCACACATTTCTTATGGTAGGCAAGGACATTAGGTACTTGAGAGGTAGACTCATTATGAGATTCAAGGAGAATACATAGATTCTTGACCCCATGGGCTCCCCTCCACGACACTCACTTCTCAGGGCAGCCAAGCATCAGTCCCCATGGAAATCTCCCCATGGCGAACTTAGTATCTCTTCCAAGTATCCGAACTTGTCCTTCTCAAGCAACTAGAAGGATTTTTGGCCTTTAAAAACAAGGTGTTTAGTAAGGATTTATGTTAAGCGTTACTCCTTGATGTCACGCAAGTGTGATTGAGACATTAAGCCCACCAAGATACCAAAAAAATGTAGTCGCACAAGCACGATTTAGACTGTGAGGCCCTACTTAGATGTTGATATGAGAAAGAGTTCAAGGGTCATCACTTCCCAAGTAACTACAATTCCCACGTAACCCTTCCTTCAAAGCTTTCGCTCATCAGGTATTTGTTTATAGTGAGTTATAATGCCAAGGTATTCTAGCCGTACTCACTTTGGGTCATTCCCTTCTCACGATTATCACTTGCTTGCAAAAGCAAATGGTCGGGAAGGCGAGCCCTCTAAAGGTGACAAACAATCAAAGACATGAGCATGGTATTGAAGATCTGGATTTCTGATCACCCTAAGAAGGATGAGAGCATACTCTCCTACTCCAATGTCAAACTCAAAAATCAAATCAAGCATAGATTCATTCCATCCTATTTAGAAATCACTAGGTGCCTAAATATTAATTGCAAACACAAAGTTTAGTTTTAGTCCAAGGCAACCTGCAAAACCCAAGTCAGAAGTTTGATATGTTTAGTCTTTGACTATCGAACCTGCACAAAATTGTGTTAGTAGTTTCATTAGTTTGTCTTTGCCATGCGTATGCCAAGGTGCTACATAGAGAATCAATACCAAAAAGCAAAAAGAAGAAAACAGAATGCAAAACAAACAATTTTCAAGTAAAACACTGCTTTTTTTTTACCTCTGTTTCTGGACTTTACACAGGTACAGAATTCATAACACAGGTGCATAATGCATGAATTAGGTGCAGGTTGCTTGATACAGGTGCAGGTTGTCTCACACAGGCACAGAAGTCCCCAGAAAGCCCTGCATTACCCTATTTTTTGGGTTTTTGGCCTGCAAATCAACTCAAAAGGCACTCAAGACATGATTAGAGGGTTAGTTCACATCGGGTTCACCAATTAATGTAGCATAGGAATTTGGAAATCATCAAAGCATATCAAAATACTAATCTAGCTCAATCACAAAAACTAAAATGCAATGATCTATCCTAAACACACTCAATAAAGACATGAAAATGAAACATTCAAAACTAAAGACTATGCAAACCAAATGTAGATCTAAATGCTTCCTTCATGCGGCTCCATTGTCCTTCTTTCTTCTCCAAATAGCCTTTGTTTGTGGATCTCACCTTCAAGTGCACACACATGAGATGAAAGAAAATAAACAAGATCATGGCGCAAGAGTACTCGAAGGGTGATTGATTCGACAAAGTGATTATTAGATTGGGATTGAAGAAATTCATCCAATTTATAGACAAATTGGAGAGATGATCAAATTAGCATGATTCAATTCAAATGAAAATTGCAAATCAATTATGTCAATTATGACAAATTATGACAAATTATGCACTTTCTATGCAAAATTGATTGATTGATAATTTATGACAAATTATGACAAATTTCTATGTCAAAAATTGATTGATTGTCAATTATGACAAATTATGACAAATTGAAATGTCATTCCCATGAAATTAGGAGAGAAATAGGAGGAAATTAAAATTAGGAATTAGAAAATTAGAAAATTAGAAAAAGAGGGAAAATTAGGAATTGAGATAAATTAGGTGAATTAATTAATAATTTGTCATTTATTAATTAATTCACAAAAAGAGGAATAATTAGCCAATTAAATGAACATTTAATTGTGACTCGAAGACTTAGGATAAATAAATAATTTATTAATCCTAAAGGGAGAAATGACAAACAAGGTTAAATGATTAAATCACGAAACCCTAGAAGATGAATTAGCAATGCAAGGATGACAATTAGGTCTTGATGAAAGATAATTGACTCGATCATGATTCTGATGACAAATTGATCAATGTGATAAAATGATTTGATTGATAAATGCACAAATTGATGAGGAACAATGACTAATTGATCCAAATTGACATAATTGAGATAGACAACGATCGATGGCAAATTAATCACAAAATGACAAAATTGACAAGATGACAAAATAGACTGCAAGACGACAAGATTGAAAATGACCACGATCGATGACAAATCGATCACAAAATGACAAGATTGAACATGACAATGATCGATGACAAATCGATCACAAAATGACAAGATTGATAAGAGGACAAAACCCTAATTAGGATTGATGATGTCCAAAATGATGACAAATGACTACGCACATTGATGCGACAGGATAAAATCGATCAAAATCATGACTGGAGAGTGTTGTTGACAAGACCAAATTTGAGAGCGAGACGAATGAAGAATGTAGAAGAATGACTCGATGCTCACAAATGATAAAAACCAAGTGCATGACATAGGAGAAATGTTAATGCGATGCAAAAACCCTAAAATTAGGCAATGCGCAAATGTTAAAGTATGACTCCGCAAGTGTTGACCATTTTTAGGTGTCTATAGACATCAATGGCAACACAATGCCAACAATCTCCCCCTTTGGCATTGATGTCAACACATGTACTATTCGGCATACTACATAATCTTTCTTCCCCTTACTATGATCCATGGATTCATAAACATGTAGTATGTGGTATACTACTGAATCCTTCTCCCCCTTTGACAATAATGACAAAGGGCACTATCAAGATACTATTTCTCTTTGTATGTACTGATCACTGATAGAATACTTTCTCCCCCTTTGTCTTCATTGGATGGAACTCCTCCTTTGCTACCACTTGTTATCTAGTCACCAAATGTTACATCCTCTCCAGTCATAGCACTTGAGATGGGGAACTTAACCATCAACTGACACTAATTGAGCATGCAATAATGATGCTATTTGAACTCAATTTGCAAAAAGACTGATACCAATTGTTGATGTGTCAGTGAATACTACTCTTCTGCCAATCAACCTGCAACACATCTACATTTTACATCTCCTACACTTTGGGTAATCAGTATCCTTGCACGTTCAAGCAAGCCAACTCTTCATCATGAGCACTTGAACTCCCCCTAAGCCATATATCTCAGATCCTCAACTTCAGTCAGGTACAATACCAGGACTCCAATCTTCACCATATATCGGTTTAGATGTACATATGAGATGATCTGATGATCTTTTAGCTCTATTATTTCACCACAACCTATGACATGATCTTGGATCTACATAATGCCAGACAATGTTATCATCATGGCAAGAATCAAAATCGGTTAGCTTAAAAAAATGCATGCCTACATGATCAACTACGGGGCCAACATATGTCATTTAGGTCTTTTCCAATACCACCCAAGACATAAAATCCACATTCCAGGCTACCAGGGCTAATGCAATGAACTTCCAACTTCATTGTCTTACATAATCTACAAGTACCTATTAGAATACAAGTCGATAACATCCTGCACATACCAGTTAATATCTGATACCAATTGTTAACCTCCACTTCTTGACACATGCAGTAGTGATCCATCACTGATCTGTAGGTGTGTAGTCAAGGCAACATCTACACACACTTATCTTTACATTTTCTTCTTTCATACCGGCAACATCATGTTCTTCTATGTTGCCTTCTTCACTAAGGGGATGAATAATAAATTCAGTGTCGGTCCATGGTCTTCTTCCTCCATACCTGCTTAATCTCATTCTTCTTCCCATTTTCAGATTCGGGAGCAAGTCTTTCCTTCTTCTGCTAAGGTGTCCTTCCATTTCCTGATTTTCCATCACAGCCAGAAGTAGTGCTATAGTAGCACACAACATCCATCCCAACTTCATGATTAGGGAATCTCCTATCATACTGGTTTGACCATCTCCTTATGGTCATGTTGTTGTGTCTAGCAGCTAGAACCGGTGGACCTCTTGCTCCTATAGGGACATTTATCCTTTGATTCCTTGTAGGTCTCTAAATTCCAAAAGCTCTATATCCACTTTTCTGCAAAGCATAGCTGTTATACCGACCTCCATGTGACTGCAGGTTCCTCTTCCTACATTCAAACATTCTATGGCCAAGACAATTGTAGTTATGACAAACAACATTTGCATAATCGAGAGAGGGAACATGCATGTATCAATTCCTGGATACATTTTTCTCATATGCATGTTGTCTATGAGATCCTATATTATCCTTGCTAAATCTTTTTCTACATTCCTCTACCCTATGGCAATAAGCATTGCATGCAAAGGAGTAACCAGTAAATGATGGCATATGACTTACAAATTTATTTTTCCATGCATGGGGAGATCTTAGCGGTTTAGCATCTCCATTTCTTCTTCTAAGGGAATGGATCCTAGGTTGTCCATTCTATGCAATTCTTCCATCTGGTCTCTTCTTCTACCACACTTTCTTTTCCCTATGGGTGGTAGCATTTCTTTGTCCTCTGCCAGTAGGAGGTCTTCTTTGCTACTTCCTCATTTTCCTTCTTTCGGTGAAGATGTTTTCTCCCATCTTCTATTTTCCTTTGGGATCTTCAGTGTTCCTTCTTCTTGCATCACCGATCTTCTTTCTTGTCTACAAGTCCTCATTGGTTGTATCTAGATCAACCTTCTTCGAAGGAGCATTTGTCACTGAGAAGGTTTGGTCTTTGTTTTCTCCATTGGAGAAGACAAACATAATGTCATTGTGTGGGGCATTCTTGTTGGTGGAGAATTCATCGACACCACTACCTAAACCTTCAGTGTCCTTGGCATGCTTCTTCTTCTTCAAAATTTTATCCAAGGCATCACTGTTGCCATCAAACCAGATTCTTAACTTGAGCTCATCTTGACACTACTCAAGGTCTTTTTGGAGAATCTCTATTTCTCCAAGCAGTTGTTGATTTTCTTCATTCTTCACTTCTAGCCTAGATGCTAGATCTTCACACCGACACTCCCTGGTGTCTTCTTCCTGAGACTTCAACTCTGAGATGCATATCTTAGATTCCTCAAGGAATTTTGTTAGTCAGTTCTTCTCTACTATAGCAGCATTCTTGAATAGATTGTATTCCTTTCTTACTCTATTAAGTTCTTCAAGGGATTTTACAAGCTCTCCTTCAAGGTCAACTTCTGCTTCATCCTCTTCTTCTTCACTTTCACTATCACTCCCAAACACATCTTGTCGGTAGGAGTGTTTTGCATGATTATTTTTAGAAGTGTGCCTTTTATCTTCTGATTCATGAGCCATGAATAGGTGGGTTCCTTCATCATCATTGCTACAACTACTAGCAGATCTACCTTCATCATCTGAAGATCCATGGGATGGATTTCTCATACTATCTTCACAAGCTGATCCTACAGTAGTAGGCTCATTTCCATTATTTTTCTTCAATCTTTCCCATAATCTTTTTGCCAATTTACACTTATCCACTTATGAGAAAACATCATCGGTGAGCCCACTAAATATGGCCTCAATGGTTGTTTCATTGCACTGGTTTCTTCTTTCTTCTTTAGATCTAGTAGGAGGACTACCATTTCTCGGGAGACCATTGATAACCAACATCCATACATTAAACCCTAGAGAGGATAGGAATAATTCCATTCTGCAACTCCACATGGAATAATTAGATCCATTAAATACTAGAGCAGAGATTGATAATAAACAAACTATTGTGTCCTTAGGCCAGAAACTACCCAAGCTGAAGAAAGCTCATCTAGCTGGGAACCTATGCTTTAATACCAATTGTTAGACACAATGCACCATTGAGAGGGGGAGGGGGTGAATCAGTGCTTCTCAAATATTTCCCCTTTAATAATCCTATGTGAGCATACTGGTTATTAGATCTAACTATGAACAAAGTTACTGGTTAGAGAGGAGACTAAATCAAATGCAAACACTCACAAGGGGACATTGCATAACACCAACATATACGAGGAAAACCCAAGATGGGAAAAACCTTAGTGAGCAATGCTATTGGAGTCTACTTGTCCAATCCAGCCTCACAATGAAAACATAGTTACAAAGTTTAGGGCACCAACCCAAGGAGCTACCACCCCTGACTTTAGGGTACCAACCCAAGGAGCTACAAACTCTATACCAAGCTACAACTCAGTGTTCACAATATAAATTTCAATTACAAAAGTAGTTATCTTATTACAAGTGAATCTTGTAAACATTACCTATATGTTACTCTACCGGTGAGATACCTTCTCTACTACATCGACTCACTCTTTTGTTGCTCTCTTCTGCTGCTTGACTTCCTATCAACTCTACCAGTATACTTCTCCTCTTCTTCTTCTCTACTAGATATCCACCTTTCTCTCTGCTCTTCATCAGTATAACACTACCAGTTTTGTTTCTACCTTCTCTGCAACAAACTTCTTTTCTACTCTTCCAGTATGAACACTACCAGTTCTTCTCTCCTACTGGTTGAATACTTCAACCATGTTCTCCCTCACTCCTACTCACTTCTCAAATGCTTATTGAGCACTTGGCTGATTTTCTCTTACACTTGTAGAAGTATCACACTTCATAGTAGCACAATATTTTTCTCTTCAGTAGCACCAAGAAGTCTCTTTTCCCTTCATACTTATAGCCAGGTTTTCCCGCCAAGAAAAATTTAAAATCTAGGTGATTAGGGTTTCCTCACCATCCTTTAGGCAAACCAAATCCAATCAGATCTTGCTCAATCTGATCTTCCTGACATCCACCTACACAAGTCCGCCATCACCGTGCCTTCTAGAACACACCTTCCTTCTTCAACAACCTGCAAACAATTTATCAACATACATCTTGGTCAATCACCATTAATGGCAAGATAGGTTGCTTCAACTACTCTGATATGCTTGATTAGTCTATCCTTGATCCTCTCTTGTCCGTTCAATCTTGAGTCATGCACTTCTGCAACTTCACTTCAAGCTTCAAAATCTCCTTTAAAGTAGACCAAGTCTATAACTTCCCCATCGATGTACATTCCATCATCATCTGGTGTAGGTTCGCCACCTTGATTCCATGTGGCATTCAAGTCAACCAGCTCTGCCATCTTGAATATTCATGTCGGTCCACATAGGATCACCGACCAAACATTGTATTGATTCCTCCTTTCTGCTTCTTTACTAACCTTGCCAATATTTTGCATTCTACCAGTTAACTCCTCATGTCTGCACTAAGCTGAACTGCCTGTGGAATATCCAAACTAGTCTTCCGACAAGTATATCCAAAGTGTGCTCATTCCCACAAGTGGGAGGACATATGCATCTACACCTTGTCCATATTGCCAGTGAGTTTTCATACCAGTTACCACTCTTGATGACTCCATCTTTAATCAGGTCATTCTACTTTGACTACATCTGCTAAGCCTTGCCTTCTCCTTGATCAGCTCGGACCATATCTCAGCCAATTTTTCTGAATGACAAACACATCACTCTTCTTCTATAATGACATCTCAACATTCCTTCTCTATCGGTCTAGTGCATAACCTTGATCACTCTTTTCTCACCAAACTATAATGCACACAATGCATAATAGGAGATAAGCTCCATTTACTTGGTGGAGTAACACCATCTACTTTCTGCCATGTATTCATGTGACTTCCCTATTTGTGCAACATCTCTTCAAATAGGCACATGTGATCTGAAGTGAGCACATTCATTGTCAGTCATTTCTTTTCATGATGACTGCATCTTCATCTGGTGGGAGTCTCATTTTTCTGCAACCTTAAAATATATCAGTGACTTGTTCATTATTTTCCTCCAATGTTGATGTTATTTAGGTAACATTCTACCTCTTCATGACAAATTCTCAAACACCTCTCTATCTCATCACACAAGTTAGGCACTAACTTGTGTACTAGTGACACCTTAGGTCATGTTTCTTACCATTATCAGTGTTCTGCAACACCAGGTGATATCCAAGATATCACATCCTATACTCCTCCATATCAGTGTTGCACATACATCTCTACTACCGGTGGTCATCCCATACCAGTTGACATCAATGACAATACAATGCCAACATAGTTTGCTTACCTTTTACACATTCATCACAAAATGTGTTTACCTGCTTGATGATAGGTGGAATATTCCTTACACACCCCTTTTTGCTTACTGCAACTAAGTTATCAAAATTTATGTGACCTAATCTTTTGTGCCATAGCCAACTTTCATCTACTTGTCCTAACATACATTAGGACTCATAGCATTCCTTCAGATTATAAATGTTTCCATTTGTTCTCTTTCCTTCTGCCACAAGTTTACCGGTACTCTCTTTCTTTATTTGGCAACTGGTTGAGTTAAAGGTGAATTTGTAACCTTTGTCACACATCTGACTCACACTCAATAGATTATGCTTTAGTCCTTCCACATAATATTCATCATGTGCCTTCAGTTTTCCATCAATGCTTAGAGTTCCTTTTCCCTTTATTTTGATGGAGGAATGATCTCCAAACCCTACTGATCCACCATTCCAGTCTTCAATTTTGATGAAATTCTTTTTGTCACCAGTCATATGGTTTGAACAACCACTATCTACCACCCATAGATTTTTCCTTTCAACATGGAAGGTAGTCTATACTATGAGACTTGATTCTATCTTTTACTTTTCTTTCTCAACCCAAACTAGTTTGATTTCCTTCTTCTTGCTAGCTGCTATATTGAGCTCAAGTTCAGTTATCGACTCTTGATGTGGATCTGCCTTCGTCTCCTTGATCTTCTTATTTTTGCATAACTTTGCTATGTGTCCAAATTCTTGACAGGTATAGCATTTTAGATTTTCATTTAAGGGGATGTCCTTAAAATTATTGTAGGGTACTGGTTTATTCTTCCTACAATCAAAACTCTTATGACCATATCTATTGCACTGATAGCAGACAAAATTCATATCCCAGAGTGCATTAAATGGATTTTTACTTCCATAATTCATAGAAGGTTTATTGTTTAACCTACAGTTAGCTATTATGTGCCCAAATTTATTACACCGGTAACTATAACCATGAAAGTTTGAGACATACTGGTTAGGTTGTCTTGGTCCTGAATAGAACTACCTCATTCAGGGTCTTCCCTTCATGTTGTTGAGTCTGGTGAATCCTTCATGGTCAATTCTTGCATTTCTCCTTGGGTCTGCATGTTGGTGCAAGAAGTATGGCCTCTGGTTCATTGCTGCATATGGATTTGAATGGCGATTTGCAACAACATCTGCATATGTATAGTGAATGTCTTCTTTCCTTCACTTTTAATTAAAGAGGTGAACATTATTTCTTTGCCAGATTTATCTTTGTGGGTTGAACTTTGACCTTCTTTGAAGCCTAAGCCACCGGTGTCTTTGGATTGCTTTTGTTTGCTCAACATCTTATCTAAGGCCTCAACGATTCCTTCATACTTGTTCCTTATTTTTATTTCTTCCTTAATTTCTTCAAGCTCCTTTATGAGCTTTACTATTTCTACTTCCAGCTCTTGATGCTCTTTTTCTTTCTTTGTTAGATTAGAGATTGTAGCTTCATAAATCCTCTTAGTTTCTTCTAGTTGTAGTTTTAAGTCAGATATTACTTGACCAGACTCATCCAGAGACTGCTTCAGGAGATCTTGGTCATCTATTGCAGCAAGCTTAACCCTCTTGAGTTCTCTTCTTGTTTTACTCAATTCTTCAAGCACACTAATAAGTTCACTCTCCAAATCCACTTCAGCTTCAATATCCTCTTCTTCCTCATCTTCATCAGCTGGTCTATCAAGTGCCATGAAAAGATTGACTTTTTTGTCATTCTCATGGTCATCATCTTCTGATGTATTTTTGTCATCTGTTGTGTCATCCTCAAAGCTATATAGACTTTTTTGGTTCTAGTAGCCTCTCCTTCCCTGCTAGTAGTCATTCCTTTCTCTGTCTTTGTCAATAGATCTTCTGAACTCTCTTGTCTCACCTCCACCGGGTTTTTTGTGAGGACAATATGCATCGAAGTGTCCTACGTTCCCACAATTGAAGCATTTAAGTGGTAGCTTTCCTTTGTACCGGTCGGATCCTCTTTTGAGCTTCCTGACAAAGTTTGCTACTTCACTAGATTCTTTATGAGCAACAATTTCTTTGCCCTTTTTAGTGATGTTGAATGTTGCTTCTTTCCTTGAGGAAGTATCACTGGTTGTTCTCATCTCATAGGCTGTCAGAGAGCCAAATAGCTCATCCATTGTAAAAGTCTTCAGATCCTTGGCTTCTTCTATGGATGACACCTTAGTATCATATTTGGGAGTGAGAGATCTAAGTATCTTCTTGACAAGAATCTCATCTGCAATCTCTTCTCCAAGTCCTCTAATAGTATTCACAGTTTCATCAAATCTGTGAAGATAGTCTACAATCTTTTCATCATCTTTCATTTTGATGCTTTTAAGTTGGCCCCTTAGTGTTTGTAGCTTGGCTTCTTTGACTTTTGCATCTCCTTCAAACAACCTCTATAATTTGTCCCATGTCTCCTTTGTTGAAACATAGTGCATGACTTTGACAGATTCATTATCGGACAATCCACTCAAGATAGCATGTTTTTCCTTTGAATTATTCTCATACTCCTTTTTTGCATCCAAATCAGAGGGAGGAGTATTAGGAACAACATACCCATTCTTGACTGACATCCACACGTCAAAACCAAGAGAAGAAATATTGGTCTCCATTCTTCTACTCCAGAAGGCATAGTTGGATCCATCAAACATGGGGGCTTTTGAGGAAGCAAACTCACTTCTTTCCATTGTGTTCAAAGTCCAGAATCAACCTAAGGTTTAAATATAACCAGAAAATTCACTCTGATACCAATTGTTGAACACTGAATACCACTAAGAGTGGGGTGAATCAAGGGTTTCTAACCTATCTTACTTTTTTGATCTAACCTTAGAATATCAATTATTCACTTAACTTTTAAACAGTCATACTAATAATACAAGAAAGAAGGCCAAGGAGATCATTCACACACAAGTAACTCACAACACCAAATTTATGAGGAAAACCCAATATGGTAAAAACCTCGGTGAGAAAAATTGCTGGATACTATTGCTCCAATCCAACCTCACAGGTAAAACCTTGACTTACAATGATTTTGGGCACCAACGCAAGGAGCACCAGCCCCTGCACGTTTAGGGCACCAACCCAAGGAGCACCAACTTGTGCACCAAGATTTAACTTGGTGATGTATATTGAAATACTATTTGAATACAATTAAGGCTTCTTGTTGCAAATGAATTCTGCAACTCTTGATCAAATAACTCTCTACTAGTTGACAGTCTTTTCTCCTCCACTGAATCTCACATTGCCAGTTGTGAGATTACTCTCTCTGATTCTCAGCCTCTATTATCTTTCACTCCCTTTCTCACATAGTCTCTCAACTCACCATGTCAAACTTGGATGTTGCCTGCTCTGCCACACCTTGCCGGTTAGGCTCAACTACAAGAATGTAGTTCTACCGGTAGAATACTCTCACCAGTATGCTTGCTCACCCACACTACAAATTTCTTAAAACTCTCTCTATGCCTCGCAATCCTTCTCCTTTCTCACTCTCTCTTCTCTTCTCCTTCTTCACAACATCAATCTCTTCTGTCTTGAGCTCTCATTTCTTATACCGCATTTTCCCACTTGGATGCATTTCAAAAACCTAAGCGATAAGGGTTTCCTCTTTCTGACACAATCTTCATGAGATCCAATCCCACCTACATTGGATCGATCACGTGTCCTTCAAGGATGCACTAGCACATGGTTTCCATTATCTAATGCACATTTTCTAGAAAATGGCAATCTCGAATCAGATCTTTTGTCATGAAATCAGTCAACACATTAAGTGCTTTAGTAGATTCCTTTTCGAGGAATTCCTAAATCATATTTCCTTTGCATTGATCCAAGCACCAACTACTGCCTGGTCTTCCTCTAGCATTCCTTCTTCCATGAGCCACAATCAGTGAGATACAATCTCGTGATTTGTGGCTCGTTCATTAATGAGGAGACACTAAAAAATCAATTAACCGGTATGTGTTTCTAAATAGTCATTAACCATGAGACATTTGCTACCTTAGTTGCACATGGCATCATAATAATCAAGACATGGCACACTAACACACAGTCAGTTCGAAAAACACATACTAGTACATCCCTTTTCCAGTAGAGTTTTCTTCTTATGTTAACCGATAGAGCACCCTATACCTATAGTGTTGGCATTCTACACTCTAGTGAGAAATGATGGTGTTGTCATTGATGGCAACCTACTAGAAACCTTCAGGAAACCACCCAACATTCATATGGTAAACCACCGGTAGGCACTGGCACCGGCACCGGCAACAATGCATTCCGACACCCCAGCCGATAGGAATAAAATTTTGTTTATTGTATTTAATTGCAAATATTTTTTTGTAAAGCCAACATGGCATATTGTAATAAAGCCATATATGTATGAGATCTTGTAAATCATTTTGACATGATAGAGGAAAGAAGATAGGAGATAAGATAGGAATGAGTGAATAATATGGACAGATCTTGTATAAGGTTTATGGTTATTGTATGAGCTTAAACTGGTACTGAACCTGATATAGTTGATGCTGATTTGAAGTAGTACATTGTATTGGATTTTCATAATCCATTTTGTAAGTCAGTGAGACTTCTATTTTGTAGATTGAGCAGTGAGCTCTAGGTAGTTTGCCTTCCTGCATGTGCAGGCCCCTCATTGTAAGTAATATTTGTTGGCATTATGTGAACCAGCATGAAGACATAATGACAATGTATGTTGTCATTGATGTCAATATGTGTTATGAAGAGAACCGGCATAAGTGATAGGTGAAAAGAGAGAGGAACCGGCATATGTATGAACTGGTTTATATGCCAAAGTGAAGTGGCATATTTGTTCAAGATGAATCGGCATGTAGTTATGGGAACCGGCACATGGAAGCATTGTATGACTACTGGTTGGTAGGTAGGTTCCACTTCAGGATTTCCGGTCGGAGTATCTCAAGTCTATGTGACTCAATCGGTAATCTTTGTGTGTTGAGTTAGCAGTATAATGGAGGATAGATCATGTTGCCACGTAAGCTTTGTGCGCGTGAAGGATCTTGCATGAAGAAGACTATTCCTATGTACCTTGGGATTGTGCGAAGTCTGTCAAATGGTGATAATGTGTGATGGGTTATCAGCCGCCATGAAATCGATGGAAAATGGATGATGGAGAATGTCTTGAGATCGATTCAAGACTGTTGCATTTAATGTAGTATGATTCAACGGTCAGGATTGAACCGCTTGAATTGCTTAACCTAACAGGTTTAGGGTTTAGGGTTTTTGCTATCGACTTGTTTGTTTCTTATAAGGTTGATGTTGCATTTCCTTCCAAAGTTGTTGGCAAAAGTTGTAAGCGTGTATCCAAGGGAAGAGATAAGTGATTCTTGCTAGACCAAAGGAGAGAAGAGATATCTACAAAGTGAACGTGTAGAAGGAGAAGAGGAGCCAAAATGGATTTGCATTAGCATTGATTGTTGTTAACACATCATTGAAATTCCTGTTGATCTCTAACCACTTCAATAGTTGTAAAATCCCCTAATAGGGTAGCCTTAACTGGCTTGTTGCAAAATCCCCTAATAGGGTGATCTTAACAGGCTTTACTCAAATCCCTTAATCGGGTAACTCGAAGTTAATGAGTTCTAAGAAGCTATAGAGCTTAGGAGATCCTTTCAACTATTGAGTTCTTGAAATCCTCTAACAAGGTGGCCCTAACAGGTTTAACCCTTAACTGGGTATTATAGCCATCCCTTAACCGGGTGATCCCTAACAGGATCGGTTCCTAGTAGGAACCTATTGTAATGTCTTTAACCAGACAAGGCTCCTAATAGAGCGGACTTCAAAAGAGTTCAAAAGCAACTTGTGGGTATTCATCCCCATCGTGGTTTTTCCCAGTTTGGTTTCCATGTGAAAAATATGTGTGTCATGTGTGATGATTTTGTCTTGTGATGTTTTGTTATTACCTATTGAGCATATGATAGTTCTATGTATTATGCCTATAAAGCATACTGAACTAACTGTTGTGACAATCAAAGGATAGTTTACCTGTTCATGCATGAGGGTGAAATGGCAGTGTTGTTTTGAGTTAAATGAAAAGCTAAGTGTTCAACTGGTCAATGCTTGTTTTAGACACTCCTGGCTTTACCGATTGCAGTCTGTGTTGAAAGGGTATTACCATTTGCTAGTTGTTTGGAGTATTTTCTATCAAACCAGTTTTGGACTGTATTTGTGTTTGTATTGATTCACCCCCCCTCTCAGTACTCGTTTGGTACTAGTGGTTCATCATTGAGTTATCAATTTGTATCAAAGCACTCTAGGTCCTCTATGTTGTAAGCTTAACCACTTGAGGAAAAGATCCTAGTCAAATGATGAAGAGGGAAGGTCCAAAGTTTAACAAGGGAAATTTTGGTATATGGAAAGACAGGATGAAGATATTCATCAAAAGCATGGGTGTTCAACACTAGAGTTATGTTGAAAATGTGTATGTTGTTCCTACTAGTACTCTCATAGATGACCAAAAGAGAGAGATACAAGAAAATGGGCAAGTCATGGAAGCCCTCATCCATAATCTATCTGACATTGAGTTTATTGATGTTCAGCACAAGGCAAATCCCAAAGAGGTATGGGATGCTCTTGAAAATATCTATGGTGGTGATGAGCATGTAAAACAGGCTAAGGAAGAAAGCCTGAGAGGGAAGTTTGAAGACATGTGGATGGTTGAAGGAGATCGACCATTTAGTAGTATGGAATAAGAATCAAAATGGTATTTGGAGAAATCAAGAGTGCAGGTGGCAAAATAGAAGATTCCACTATGGTAAGTAAAGTCCTGAGACCTGTATTACTGGTCTATGCAATAAGAGTTGCTGCTATTCAGGAGTTGAGATCAATAGACAAGTCTAAGGTGTCCTTGGATTCCATCATAGACAAGTTGATAGCCTATGAGCTGAATAGTTTTGATGGCAGTGTTCAAAAGATAGAATCAGCATTTAGAGCCTCTGCTATACCTTCCAGAAAAGGAAAAGAGGCTAGCACTAGTGGGGAACCTAATCAGAGAAGAGAAATGAATGATGAAGAGTTTCTGATGGAATTTGAAGCTCTTCTTGCTAGGAAATTTCCAAAAGGAACTGGTAAATACAAAGGTAAGCTCCCTTTGAAATCTTTTTCCTATAACCAGATAGGACATACTGCTATGAACTGTCCTAATAGTGACAACAAGGACAAACTAGAAAGGTTCAAGAAATTCAAAGGAGGAAACCAGAGAAACTATTCTGTGGCAGTTGATGAAGGTGTCACAGATGAGGAATCAAAAGATGAAGAGAATGAAGACATTGTGTTTGTTGCTATGAAGGAAGATGTGGTAGACAAGAAGGCTCTTGCCTCCCGGTTTGATAATTTCAATGAGTGGATCATTGGCAGTGGTTGCTCTCACCATATGACTAGTGATCGGAGCATGTTTCTATCCCTGGAGGAGTATGAAGGTGGCGTGGCTCACTTTGGCAATGATGCACCATGCATGGTCAGAGGCAGAGGGTCCATCTCTTTGAATGGAAAGTGCAGTGCTAACAATGTGTACTAGGTTGATGGTTTAAAACACAACCTTCTAAGTGTTGCCCAGCTAAGTGACAATGGCCTCACTCTTCAATTCAAGAATGGAGTTTGTAGAATCAAAGGAAAAGATGGAAAATTGGTGGCCACCAGCATGTAGATCAAAGGTAACTTATTTCGGTTGAATGCAAATGTAAGTACCTGTCTCATGGCTAAGCTTGATGATAGTTGGATATGGCATAGGAGACTCTGTCACATAAACTTTGATAACATTGTAAAGGCTAGTAAGATCAAGGCAGTTAGAGTATTGTAGGTGCTATATAAACTGGATAATACCTTGTGTAGAGAATGTCAATTGGGGAAAATGTCTTCCTCAACCTTTAAAGGTAAATCTTTCACTGCTGACAACTTGCTTGATCTTGTACATACTGATTTGTGTGGTCCTATGAAAACTAGAAGTGTGTAGGGTGATAGGTACTTCATGATCCTCACTGATGACTACTCAAGAATGATGTGGGTCACATTCTTGAAAGACAAGTCTGAAGCTTTTGGGAAATTCAAAGCTTTCAAAGCATTAGTGGAGAAGGAAAGCGGTAAAAGGATCAAGTGTCTCAAAACTGATCAAGGAGGGGAATTCACTTCCAGTGAATTCAACAAGTATTGTGAAGAATTTGGCATCAAGAGACAGTTGTCTACCCCCCGGACTCCACAACAAAATGGCTTATCAGAGAGGAATAACTGGACTATGGTTGAAGTAGCTAGAACCATGTTGATTCAAGGAAAGGTTGCTCACACCTTTTAGAGAGAAGCGATGAGCACTGCAGTCTACACTATGAACAGGGTACTCATCAAGAAAGGTAAAAACCAAACTCCTTATGAGTATTGGATTGGTAAGACACCTGTGATTAGCTACTATAAGGTTTTTGGTAGCAAATGTTATATCAAGAGGAGTGAACATCAAGGCAAATTTGAAGCTAAATGTGATGAGGGAATATTTCTAGGATATTCCACCAAGAGTAAAGCTTTCAAGTGCTACAACAATAGGACTCAGAGAATTATGGAAAGTATCAATGTAAGAGTTGATGAATCCTCTGAGAAGACTGAGGAAACCGGCAGAGAGAAAGTTGTAAATGAACCGGTTGCAACCTTCTGGGAACTGGTTGTTAGCCAACCAAGTACCAGTAATAGTGTCCCTGAATCGGTGAATGTTGATACTGATGAAGATGAGGATGAAGAAGAAAAGCAAGAAGAACCAGTTAAGACCATTCCTCAGTATGTCAAGTTGAATCATGATCCTAAGAAGATCATAGGTGATAAGGATGCAGGAATCCTTACAAGAAGAAAGATCAGAGAAAACTCATGTACGATCTCTGAATTTGAGCCTAAGTCATTTAAAGAGGCTCATAAAGATGAAGACTGTATCAAGGCAATGGAAGAGGAACTTGACCAAATAGAGAAAAATGGTACATGGTCCTTGGTACCCAGACCAGAGCATAAAAATGTCATTATCACCAAATGGGTGTTCAGAAACAAGTTGAATGAGGATGGCACAGTGATTAGGAATAAAGCCAAATTAGTGTGCAAAGGATATGCTCAAGAAGAAGGAGAAGACTATGGAGAAACCTTTGCTCCTGTAGCTAGATTGGAAGGAGTTCATATGCTTCTTGCATATGCAGCTTTTTAAAGGTTCAAAGTGTATCAAATGGATGTAAAATTTGCATTCCTAAATGGTGTACTTGAAGAAGAGGTATATATAGAGCAACCAGATGGGTTCTCCCTATCTGAAGATAGTGATATGTTGTGCAGGCTACATAAAGAATTATATGGTCTAAAGCAAGCACCTATGGCATGGTATGAGCGCCTACATTCCCATCTTATGAAGATTGGATTTGAGAGAACAAGTGAAGATAGCAATATCTACCTGAAGTCTGAAGGAGATCAGATCCCGATCTATGAAGTTTTTGTTGATGACATTATTTTTTGGAGGAGATGACAAGATGAGTCATGAGTTTGCTGATGAAATGAGGACAAATTTTGAGATGTCACTCATAGGGGAGATTAAGTTCTTCATTGGACTGTAGATTCAACAAATGGAAGATGGAATATTTATCACTTAGTCCAAATATGTCAAAGAGGTGTTGAAGACCTTTGGCATGGAAGATAGCAAACCGGTCGGTACACTGATGGTGACCGGTTGCAAGTTGATAAAAGAAGATGATTCTGCACTAGTTGATGAGAAGGAATACAGATCAATGATTGGTAAGTTGCATTATGTAGCGCATAGCAGACCGGATATTACACATGCAGTTGGCATTACTGCAAGGTTCCACAAGAGTCTAAGACAATCCCACTTGATTGCAGTCAAGCGGATTCTTAGGTATGTGAAGGGAACGGTTGACTATGGATTGTGGTACCCATACAACAATGATTTCAATCTGAAAGTGTTCTTAGATGTTGATTGGGTAGGTAATGTGGATGACCAGAAAAGCACAACTGGTGGTGCTTTCTTTCTTGGTGGTAGACTAGTCTCATGGATGAGTAAAAAGCAAAGTTGTATCTCTCAGTCTACAGTAGAAGTGGAGTATGTTGCAGCTTTCATGAACTGCACTTAGACAATCTGGATTAAGCATGTACTAGAAGGCTTCAAGATCCCTATTTCTGAACCGGTAAGTATATTCTATGACAACACAAGTGCTATAAATATATCAAAGAATCTAGTTTTACATTCTAGAACCAAGCATTTTGAGCTTAAGTATCATTTCTTGAGGGAAAAGGTTTAGAATAAAGAGATTGCACTGGAGCATGTGTCTAGTAAGGAGCAGTTAGCAGACATATTCACCAAGCCTCTTCCAAAGACTACATTTGTGCATTTAAGAGGTGAATTGGGGGTACTTACCCTTCAGGAGGTGAACTAAAAGAAATTGTTCCACGTCAGTCAGGTATTGTAAAGTCAAATTTTTGTTGATTGATGTGTTGAAGGATGCTACTCCTCAGGGGGAGCAACATGATGGAATGCTTGTGCTTCCACTTTGGCATTGTTGTCAAAGGGGGAGAAGGAGTGAAGAGAAAAGATATCTATAGTAAATAAGGAGAAGATGTGAAGCAAAGAAGATATCTGTAGTAAATAAGGAGAAGATGTGAAGTGGAGAAGATATCTTTGTATATTGCCATCAATGCCAAAGGGGGAGATTGTTGGCATTATGTGAACCGGCATGAAGACATAATGACAGTGTATGCTGTCATTGATGTCAATATGTGTTATGAAGAGAACCGGCATATGTGATAGGTGAAAAGAGAGAGGAACCAGCATATGTATGAACTAGTTTATATGCCAAAGCAAAGCGGCATATTTGTTCAAGATGACTCGGCATGTAGTTATGGGAACTGACACATGGAAGCATTGTATGACTACTGGTTGGTAGGTAGCTTCCACTTCAAGATTTCCAGTCGAAGTATCTCAAGTCTATGTGACTCAATCGGTGATCTTTGTGTGATGAGTTAGTAGTATAATGGAGGACAGATCATGTTGCCATGTAAGCTCTATGTGCATGAAGGATCTTACATGAAGAAGACTATTCCTATCTACCTCGGGAATGTGCGAAGTCTATCAAACGGTGATAACGCGTGATGGGTTATCAGCTGCCATGAAATTGGTGGGAAATGGATGATGGAGAATGTCTTGAGATCGATTCAAGACTATTGCATTTAATGCAGTATGATTCAACGGTCAGGAATGAACCGCTTGAATTGCTTAACCTAACAGGTTTAGGGTTTCAGGGTTTTTGCTATCATCCTATTTGTTTCCTATAAGGTCGATGTTGTGTTTCCTTCCAAAGTTGTTGGCAAAAGTTGTAAGTGTGTATCCAAGGGAAGAGATATGTGATTCTTGCCAGACCAAAGGAGAGAAGAGATGTCTACAAAGTGAACATGCAGAAAGAGAAAAGGAGCCAAAATGGATCTGCATTAGCATTGAGTGTTGTTAATAGATCATTGAAATTCTTGTTGATCTCTAACCACTTCAATAGTTGTAAAATCCCCTAACAAGGTAGCCTTAACCAGCTTGTTGCAAAATCCCCTAACAGGGTGGTCTTAACAGGCTTTACTCAAATCCCTTAACCGAGTAACTCGAAGTTAATGAGTTCTTAGAAGCTATAGAGCTTAGGAGATCCTTTCAACTATTGAGTTCTTGAAATCCTCTAACAAGGTGACCCTAATGGGTTTAATCCTTAACCGGGTATTATAGCCATCCCTTAACCGGGTGATCCCTAACAGAATCAGTTCCTAGCAGAACCTATTGTAATGTCTTTAACTGGACAAGGCTCCTAATAGAGCGGACTTCAAAAGAGTTCAAAAGCAACTTGTGGGTATTCATCCCCATCGTGGTTTTTCCCAGTTGGGTTTCCATGTGAAAAATATGTGTGTCATGTGTGATGCTTTTGTCTTGTGATGTTTTGTTATTACCTGTTGAGCATATGATGGTTTTGTGTTTTATGCCTATCTATAAAGCATACTGAACTAACTATTGTGATGATCAAAGGATAGTTTACCTGTTCATGCATGAGGGTGAAATGGCAGTCTTGTTTTGAGTTAAATGAAAAGCTAAGTGTTCAACCGGTCAATACTTGTTTTAGACACTCCTGGCTTTACCGGTTGCAGTCTGTGTTGAAAAGGTATTACCATTTGCCAGTTGTTTGGAGTATTTGCTATCAAACCAGTTTTGGACTGTATTTGTGTTTGTACTAATTCACCCCCCCCTCTCAATACCGGTTTGGTACTAGTGGTACATCATTGAGTTATCGATATTTATTCATTGGCCAGTGAGTGAATATTGTGGGTCACAAATCCCACCAAAGTTTTTCCCACACCGGGTTTCCTCATTAAACATCTTGTGTTATGGTGTGTTTTCTATGTTGTCTTTATTATTCTTGTTTACTGCATTAATTCTTATTTACCGGTACACTCTTTTGGAATGCAAAATACTTAATAAGGCTAAATATTCTGTACACCGATTAGATACTGATTCACCCCCCCTCTCAATATCTTTGGGACTATCATTAATCCTAACAATTGGTATTAGAGCCTGGTCCTCTATTTTCAAAAGCATAACATCTTGAGGAAGATTTTGACACTGGTACAGATGGAGAACTTAAGAAAGCAATTGGAAGGAGCTCTTGTAGACTATGATTCAGAAAAATTAAAGAATATCAAACTTGAAGATGATCTGAGGACTGAACAGGAATTCATTCAAGGACTTCAAGAGAATCTTACTATTGCTAGAAATAAGAGAAAATAACTTCATGGGAAGATGCAAAATGACATTGATGAAACTAGGAAACTCTTAATGAACTTGTGAACAAGATGAGGCAAGAAAACATGACTTTAAAGAATGAAATGCAAGATATGACTATGAGATTTTGTAAAGATATTGAAGACCAAAAGAAGAATGAAGATGACTTGACTAGGAGACTCGATCATGCTGGTAATGAAAATCTAAGACTCATTCATGAAAATGATATGTTAAAGACATATTTGATCACATGCAACATGATAAAATTGAACTTACGAGGCAAATGGGAATTCTGGAAAATGAGTTGGCTACTGCAAATCAACATAAAGAGAAATTCAAGAAAAGTTTAGAAGAACTTGATAATATGCTAAAAATCAAAAACCTAATGGAGATACTAATGGACTTGGATTTGAAATTGGTCAAAGTTCTGGTACTGCAAACAATCATGATCACAGTAAACCGGTAAGACAACCTAATGCTTACAAATTTAATGGGAAATGCTTTAACTGTAACAAGTATGGTGATAGAGAAAATGAGTGTAGATCTAGAAACAATCAGAACATTAATGCACCCACCGGTCAATGTTCCAAATGCAACAAAGTTGGTCACAATTCATAAAACTACAGAATGAATGTAAGATGTTATGTTTGCGGAAGATTTGGAAAATTATCTAATCAACGCACAACACAAACCAGCATAGGATATGGAAAGGCTATTCAAAAGAATAATGTGACTTGTTATGCTTGTAACAAGATTGGACATATTGCAAAATTTTGTAGAAGCAAGACTTCATCGGCAAACAATAAAGGACCCATTTTGAAAGGCAAAGAAAAGGTTGATGAGGTAAAGCAAGAATTTTCAAAATAATGGATTAGAAAGACAGATCATAATGTTGATGAGACTATTTCTTCACAAGTAGAATAGAGTATTACTCCACCAGTAGAAAATTCTTCATCCAACTGAGAAGTAACTCTTTGGGGGTATTGCAACAAGTTGAATATCATGCAGATTACCCTTGGTAGATAGTGAGAAGATAGATTTCTTCTTTACCAAAAGATGTGTTAAGTTTTCACTTAACTGGCAAGCATTTATTGTGGTTGTTGAATGAAATTTCATTTTAAATCATCAGTTTTCCTTCATTTTTGAATCACCGAGCATTCAAACTAGTAGAGAGCACAAAAATATGAGTGAAGACATTAAAGGTGAAGAAGTGAAGCGATTTATTTCAAGCACACCAACATTATCAAGTAGCTTAAGGTATTTTTTAAATGGCTTCCTCTTCTGCTCCCAAATTTATTGCAAACCCTACTATTGTGGAAATTGTAAATCGCCCTAGGCATGTTTTCAAAATTATTCCCGAGATAGCTAACCAAGTTGACTCCATAGGTGCATTCTCAAAAATTCCTAAAGGTGTATCTTATGCTAAAGACCTAGAATTTATATTGTAGACACCCAAAAATGGTCAACGCTTGCGAGGTCATACTTTAACATTTGCGCATTGCCTCATTTTAGGTTTTTGCATCGCATTAACATTTCTCCTATGATTCACACTTGGTCTTTATCATTTACAAACATCGAGTCATTCTTCTACATTCTTCAATCATCTCGTCCTCAAATTTGGTCTTGTCGACAACATTATCCAGTCATGATTTTGATCGATCTTATCTTGTTGCATCAATGTGCGTACTAATTTGTCATCATTTTGGACATTGTCAATCCTAATTAGGGTTTTGTCCTCCTATCAATATTGCGATCGATTTGTCATCAATCGTGGCTCTTTTATCAATCTTATCATTTTGGACATCGTCATTCCTAATTAGGGTTTTGTCCTCTTTTCAATCTTATCATCTAGTGATCGGTTTATCAATCTTGTCATCATACGATCGATTTGTCATCGATCATTGTCATTGTTTGATCGTTGTCATGTTTAATTTTGTCATTTGGTGATCTATTTGTCATCGATCGTGGTCATTTTCAATCTTGTCATTTTGCAATCTATTTTGTCATCGATTCTTGTCCTTTTGTCAATCTTGTCATTTTGCAACCGATTTGTCATCGATCGTTGTCTGTCTCAATTATGTCAATTTGGATCAATTTGTCATTGTTCCTCATCAATTGACGCATTTCTCAATCAAATCATTTATCACATTGGTCATTTATCAATTCAAAATCATGACATTAATTATCTTCAATCAAGACCTAATTGTCATTTTTGCACTTCTAATTCATCTTCTAGGGTTTTATGATTTATTCATTTAACCTAATTTGTCATTTCTTCCTCTAGGATTACTAAATTATTTATTAATCCTAAGTCTTCTCATTACAATTAAATCTTTATTTAATTGGCTAATTATTCTCCCTCTTGTAAATTAATTAATAAATGACAAATTATTAATTAATTTACCTAATTTCTTCTAGTTCCTAATTTCCTATTTTTCCATCAATTTCTAATTCCTAATTTTCATCAATTTTAATTTTCTTAATTTATAATTCCTTTTCCCTCCTATTTCATCTCCTAATTCTATGGGAATGACATTTCAATTTGTCATAAATTGTCATAATTGATAATCAATCAATTTTGACATAGAATGTGTCATAATTTGTCATCAATTATCAATCAATCAAATTGTGCATAGAAAGTGCATAATTTGTCATAATTTGTCATATTGATTTGCAATTTCCATTTGAATTGCATCATACTAATCTTGTCATTTATCCAATTCTTCTATAAATTGGATAATTTTCTTCAATCAATCCCCTAATCCCTAATCAGACTATTGAATTTACGCTTCGAGTATTCTTGTGTCAATGTCAATCTTGCTTTCACAATTAGGTGTATGCACTTGAAGGTGAGATCCACAACAAAGCTATTTGGAGAAGAAAGAAGAACAATGGAGCTGCATGAAGGAGCATTTGAACCCCATCTTTGGTTTGCATGATCTTTGATTTTGAATATTTTATTTCATGTCTCTATTGATAGTGTTGTTTAGGATAGATCATTGCAATGTGTGTTTGTGATTGAGCTAATAATGATTAATATGTCTTTATATATATTGCTTTGATGATTTCCTATTTCCTATGCTACATTAATTGGTGAACCTGACATGAACACTAACCATCTAACCCTTTAACTGTGTTTTGGAGTGCTTTCAAGTTGAGTTTGCAGGCCAAAAACCCAAAAATAGGGTCGTGCAGGGTATTCTGGAGACTTCTGCGCCTGTGTAAGACAACTTGTGCCTATGTCAGACATTCTGCGCTTGTGTAGGGGACATTCTGTGCTTGTGTCAGACATTATGTGCTTGTGTCATGACTTCTGCACCTATGTAAAGTCCAGAACAGAGGTAAAAAATGCAGTGTTTACTTGAAATTTGTTGTGTTTTTGCATTCTATTTTCTGTGCTTTGGATTTTGGTACTAATTATCTATGCAGAATCTTGGCATACGCATGGAAAAGACTACAAATCAAACTACTAACATGTGTTATGCAGAATCGATGGTCAAAGACAACAAATCAAACCTCTAACTTGGGTTTTGCAGGTTGCCTTGGAGAAACAACCAAACTTTTGTGTTTATGATTTTTAATTAGGCACTTAGTGATTTATAAATAGGTTGGAATGAACATTTGTTTTCTTTGATTGTTAAGTGTGACATTGGAGTAGGAGAGTATGCTCTCATCCTTCATAGGGTGATCAGAAATCCAGATCTTCGATACCATGCTTGTGTTGTTGATTGTGTGTCACATTTAGAGGGCCTGCCTTCCCGACCACTTTGCTTTTGCAAGAAAGTGATAATCATGAGAAGGGAATGACCCAAAGTGATTACGGCTAGAATTCCTTGGCATTCTAACTCACTATAAAAAAATACCCGATGAGCGAAAGCTTTGAAGGAACTGTTACGTGGGAATTGCAGTTACTTGGGAAGTGATGACCCTTGGACTCTTTCTCATATCAACATCTAAGTAGGGCCTCTTGATCTAAATCATGCTTGCACGACTACATTTGTTTGGTATCTTGGTGGGCTTAATGTCTCAATCACGCTTGCGTGACATCAAGGAGTAACGCTTAACAGAAATCCTTACTGCATACCTTGTTTTTAGAGGCCAAAAACCCTTCTAGTTGCTTGAGAAGGACAAGTTCGGATACTTGGAAGAGATACTAAGTTCGCCATGGGGAGATTTCCATGGGGACTGATGCTTGGCTGCCCTGAGAAGTGAGTGCCATGGAGGGGAGCCCGTGGGGTCA
This sequence comes from Cryptomeria japonica, assembly GCF_030272615.1. Taxonomy (NCBI): domain Eukaryota; kingdom Viridiplantae; phylum Streptophyta; class Pinopsida; order Cupressales; family Cupressaceae; genus Cryptomeria; species Cryptomeria japonica. The sequence continues at coordinate 630,127,776 of NC_081412.1, forward strand.
AGCATCTATGTATTCTCCTTGAATCTCATAATGAGTCTACCTCTCAAGTACCTAATGTCCTTGCCTACCATAAGAAATGTGGGAATGAGCATGATTGTCTTGATTCTAAGTTGCAATATCTTGTATCCTTTGATTATCAAAAGTTAAATTTTATCTCATTTCAAGAACAAGACAAAATTGATTCCAAACAAGATTTAAACACAAGAGACATTCATCCAACAAAATTTCAACAAGGTTCAAAACACATCTTCCAACATCGTTATCAAACATTGTTCAAAATCTTGTCTTAACATTCATGTCACTTACATTTAGGTTCATCCTAGGTCGCATTTTGCAAAGTTCATTGTCAAGTACCAAGGTTAGGTTTCACCTAAGTCATACTCCTTTGCATATCAATAAGGGTCATCCATTTTGCATGTGTCCTCTTGCATTAAAGTCATACCATTGTCATACATTCTGTAGTCACATAAATCTGTCCATTTTAATTAAATGAATATTTCGTATTTATTTGATTAAAAATCCACTAGCCATCAATTAATTAAATTAATATTTAATTAATTTATCCCCAAACATTCTTCTATTAATTAAATAAATTATTCAATTTATTTTAATTAATTCATTAAATCAAATTCCATTCAATTAATTAAATAAAATCTATTTATTTAATTAAATCCCCCTTTTCCTCTTTTAAATAAATTAAATAAAACATTTATTTAAATCATTATCCCCACCCCACTTGCATTTTCCTACAAATGCAACTTGCACACATTTTGAAATAAATGAATTTTTATTTTAAATAAAATCCTATTTTCCCTCACCCACCAAATCCACTTGCAAAATCTAATCCCCTTCCAGATTCTTCTAACCCCTTCCTAATTAGCCTAATCCATCCCCTAAATATTGTCACATTCATAAGCAAAAGGGAGTCACTTCTCAAATGGCCCAAAGTCTTGGATAACCATTGAAGGTTTTCAACCTTCAACCACCAAAAACCCCAAAGTCTTTGAAAACCATTGAAGGCTTCCAACTTTCAACCACTTAATCCCCAAAGTCTCCAATAACCATTAATGGTTAACCCAAACCCTTCCACATGGTTAAAACATTTATTTTGACTCAACCTCTACCCAACCCAAGGGTCTCATCAAGCCTTTAATGCTTTGACCATGATTATCTCTTAATCATTTGCACAAAGGTTTATCCTTGGATTAACTCCTAATCTAGTGGGTAATCCTAATTTAGACTTAACCCTTAGCCTTTAGATAACCATGAGGTCTTCTCAGGCCTTTAATGCCTCCAACCTCTTCTCTCGACCCAATCCTGTGTTGACACTTGTCACTATTTTATTGGTGCCAATTGTGCACATGGATTCCCAACTTTCAAGCTTGACCCTTGATTAAACCTTTCAATCCTGGCCATCCATTGCTCCATTTTTCCTATAAATAGAGCCCATTCCTTCATAATCCAGATCCTGAAAACTTGTAAGCATTTAGACTATAGCCATTTTAGAGAGCATTTAGCATAAACAATCTAATCTTTTGTCTTTTTGGTAAAATCAATCATTTTAGCATTAAAAATAGCTTTTCATTTCATGTTTGGAGCTATTCTATAAATCTCAATCCTCCATAAGCATCCATAGTGCAAAAAGCTGCTGAGAGCTACACTATTTTGGAACTTGGAGAGGAGAGGAACAAGGGAGAAGGAGCTAATCTCATGCTAAGAGACAGTTGGAGATGTCTCATTGTTTTACTTCTTAGTTAGATTCATTAGCATGTGTTTTTAGTATCTCTCTTGGAATGCCTTCATTTGTGTTTAGTTTTTGATTGATTAACTCTAACGTCTTGTGTGTTTTGGGTTGTTTGATCAAGAACTAACATTTTGCCATTTAGGAGGGCATCACATTCATATTTGCATACCCTAGGTTTCTTCATTAAAGCTTAGGTCATTATCATATCATATTAAGATCATTTGCATATTAATTGTCCTTTAGCATATAGTGTCAAAACTAGGCTTTGTCATATTTGAGTAATGAAAATCTTTGATAAACCCTAAGTCATTGTTAAGAAGTCTAGACCTTATCAAACCTTTTGTCCTTTTGTCATCAATGTCATTTCGTCAAACCTAGCTTAGTATCCAAGCATATAGGGGAGACATTGTCATTTTGTCCTTTTGTCACTTGGTCCTTTTGTCCTTTGAGGTCTAGACATCATTTCAATTTCCTAAGGGTCCCTTTTTAGGTTTGCATTCCCTAAGTTTGTCCAAAATCTTCGAAAACAACCAAAAACATAGGTTGCATTCTTAACATAGATTGCATTTTCATCTATTTAGGTTGCATTTAGTTGCATATCATACATTATCCTTGAAAAATTCCAAAAAAATATTGCATTTGCATAGTGACATGTCTATTGAAACAAGGTTCCAAGCACCAATGATGCAACAAAGTTTGACATATCAACCGACAATGCAATCACACTTCTATCCAACCCAACAAAAAGGCAACATTGATCAAACTTTTTATGATGAAACAAGTCTCCAAATACAAAAACTAGAGGAGAAACTAGCGCAAGAACAAGAGATTTTGGAACAAAGAGTGAAAAACATTCAGAAGAATAGATCACAAATGTCTATAATGTTTCAAAAATTTCCAGGTCAAAATCTAAAGATTGAGTCAATTGATGTAAGATCTCTTCTTGAACAATCAGACATACTAGCCCTTATCTCCCAAATAGAGATGATGAAACAATTACAAGAAAGGAGACAACATCAATTTCAACATTATGTGCCTCCACAACAAGAACAAGGTGTTTACTATCAATCAAATTTTCAACCATCACAACCAATCGTACAACATATACAACCAATGGTCCAATTTCAACAATATGTCCAACCAACTATACAATGTCCACAAATAGTTCAACCAATGGTGGAATATCAACAAGTTCAATCAACATATCAATGTCAACAACCACCACCAAACATTCAAAAACCAAACTTGCAATATGCACCAAGCAAAGTTTCAAACATGTCAGAACAATTGAACCAAGTCCAATATCAAAATATGATATCAGACCAAAACCAACTCCTTTCCAAACATGTTCAAATTCTAGATACAACTATGTCAAAACCTCGAAAGAAAGGTGGATTTATTGCAAGGCTCTTAAGGAAATTACCAAGTGAGTTATTTGAAGAAGATCAAGATAATATAATTATGTCTAGCAATGCCTCATCCCCCCACAAACAAATTGACTCTTCAGTGGCATCTATCCCTACACATTTAGAAGTTTCCCAAGAATCTTCTATATTGTCCTCATCAAATAATACACCCAAGGATGCAATTATCCAAGAGCTATCCATAATTGATTGTCACGATAATCCAATTCATGATGCACATCCTTGTCATGTTTCAAAAATACAAGACCCAATGCCACCATGCACTTTAATGCCATTACCTATTTTAGAGGACCCCATTCAAAGTCCCTCTTCCTCATGTTCAAGCATTAATTCCTTGCCAGAATCCATCACAAATGTTCAAAGTGCATTTCTTTCATCCCAAAACATTGATCCCTTGTCAGAATCCCCCATGCATATCCGAAGTCCAACCCCATGTCAAGAGGATAATTTAGAGCACGAAGAAATGAGTCCTAAAGAAAATCAAGATCAAGATCCTGAAACCTTATCATCCCATCCAATTTTTGACCAGGACCCCATGTTCCCAGACACTCATGATGATTCCCCTATTCTTGTCCATCCTATCCAAAGCCTTATTGACACTCCATTCCCTGAGCAAGATCAAGATATCCCAGTTCATCCAATCCCAAACGATCCCCTTCCATTTCATGAACACAATGTCCTTTCAAATCCTATTGACATTCCACTTCCTGAGAAAGATCAAGATATCCCTTCCATCCTTTATGATGATCCCATTGAAAGTCAAGAGCAAAGCACCTTTAAAGCGGATTCCAATGATCTTCCTCCTTGTCAAGATCAAATTCTTCCTTCAGATCCTCCACAAGATCCACTTGTTCCTCCATCTCCTTGTCCTAATGCTCCATATACACTCCAAGATTGTATTTCTTTTGACGATCCCATTATTTCTCCCATTCCATCTCTTGAAGAGCCTATCATTGAACCATGTCCAGTACATGATCCTAGTCCCCCTCATGATCCTAATCCCCCTCATGATTCTAACGTGTTAGTGCAAGATGTTCATGAACCCTCGACATGCATAATGGGTTCTTCCACTTTGGTGCAATCCGATCCACTTCAAGATCTCATTATTTCTCTCATATCATATCCACCTCATAATGGACTCGTGTCTTCTTCCCAAAGAAAATAGTATCCTACAAGTCAAGATATTCATAAAGGCAAAGGAGTAGATCTCCATAAGCAAGAATCCCTTCATGTCAAAGAAAATGTTAAGGGTCATGTCTACACAACTCACTCTCAAGACGTTGGTATCCCTCCATAAAAATAAAAAAATATCGCTTCACCATCATGCCTTCCATCCATCTTAGGTCCTTATATCCCTTCATCCTCTATGCAAGGTCAGCAAAGGCACACATCCTTGAGTAAATTTCATCAATCCAAAAGAATTCCATTTCATTCATATCCATCCATGCATTCCTTCCCTCTTCCAAGCAATTTGGATGCCAAGTATAAGCATCATAAGTCTAGCAATCCACATGTATTCAAGGATCAACATGTCCAATATAATCGACATATCAAAACAAAGAACAATATGATCTATAAAGAAAAATAAATATCCAAAAGGCCACAAAGGCCCACTGAGCAAAATAAAGCAAATTCAAAATATATATGGGTTCCTAAATCCCTTGTGCAAGCAATGCACTCCAAGGAACCACAAAAGCATGAAAAATCAAAACCCATGTGGATCCCTAAGAAGCTCCTTGAAGCACAAAAAGAAACATCCAACTTGGCATCCAAAGTTGCTATTCCTCCATCCAAACCTCTCAAATTTGTTCCTCCATCACCTTCTTCATCCATTTTGGGCCCTTATGTCCCAAAATCCAAAGTCATTCCTTCGTCCAAATCTCAATATCCAAAATACATTTGTCCTCCATCAATCCACCACCCGTCAAGGTGTGTGCCAATGTCGATCTTGCCAACATTTCCGTCCACTGAAGCCCAATTCTTCCAATACCCTATCCACTATCCAATGCATATTTTCCATTCTTCAATCCCTTTGATCCGATCCTTTGCATAAATCCTCGCCTTAGTTTCATCTCATTTTCCATGTCCTTATCCTACCAACGTCTTTGAGCATACTTTTAAAGGTCATGGTCCATTTTTTTCAAGGTAACTATCCAAACAAAAAGACGCTTGAGTCCTTCTTCCATCCCCTATCATGTGTCCATCTTCTATTGAAAAAATAAAAAAAATAAAAAAATTCAAAAAAGAGAAAAAAGAAAAAAGCAAAAGAAAAAAAAAGAAAAATAATTCGTCCACTAGTGAAAACCTGGCAAACAGGCGCTTTGGGCAAGTACCATGGTGAAAACCTGGCAATCAGGCGCCATGAGTAATGAGATTATTGCTCCGTCATCTATCATGACTTCTAGATATGCTTTCTCTCGGCCGGTTTATCATGCCTATCTTGGTCTCGACCCAATGTTCTATTCCAGGCTTGTTATTGGTCAACATCACTGTCTTGCCTACTCCAGTTTCTTGTACATATGTTTTTGTCCTAGTCTATGTGTCTTTCAAGTGCACATTAAGTGCCTTCCCCTCGTCATGATCAATCACTGGAGCATTTAAATCACATAATGTCCTAAAATAATATCATAAAAATTGAAAAATGTCTTGAAAAAAGTCATAAAAATCAAATAATGTCCTGAAAAAAGTCATAAAAATCAAATAATGTCCTGAAAAAAGTCATAAAAATCAAATAATGTCCCGAAAAAAGTCATAAAAATCGAATAATGTCCCGAAAAAAGTCTCTAAAAATCAAATAAAGTCTTGAAAAAATGAAAAAAACAAAAAAAATTTAAAACTCTAAAAGCAAAAACAAAAACAAACATTTTGCAATAAATTATTCCTTTTGTGCATAAGACAAGTCACTGAGCATTCCTCCAACGACTCGCAATCAAACACTGTGCTTTAATGAAATCATGCTTTAACCAGATGAACTTTTTCAATCAAAACCAAACATTCAAACTGATCACAATTGTCATCTCAATCGAACATCAGCATCGATATCATTTGTCCTTGTTCCTATTATCATGGGTCTTATACAGGGTGTGGTATACTCGAAACTAGACCGTGTCTTGTCTTAGACGGGGTACCGCATTTCCTGCAACCAGACAGCATGATCGTCCTATCAACACTTTCAACTTTTGACAATGAAGATCAAGATGTTTGTCTGATTTGCTTGAATTTGTGTATCTTATCTTTTTATTGATTTATCTTTGGCTTCGATCATGTTCCTATGTTGCTCAATGATGTCACTGAGTGATTTAGAGTGACCGGGATGGCTCATGGTCTCTTTCTTTTTTGATTGTGATTGTCATTTGTCTGTGATGTGTCTGTCTTTTGCAAAAGGGTTTGCATTTCAGCTCTGGCCTTCAATGCCATGATGCTACGCATCCATTTTGCTACATAAAAATAAAGGTTCTCACCTACAAAGTGCATTACTGAAAGCAAGTTTTTCTTCATCTCTAACGGTCCCCTATCTCATTTCTTACTAACATTTCTTCTGTCCGTCCAGATAGTCAGTTCGGTCTAGTGCTCTGATATCCAAAAAAATATGTTGCATCCTGCATCCATTTGGTTAGTACATTTGCATTCTATCATATATTACATCAAGTATTTTATCCATTTCATTTCATAAATACATCAAAAATACATAAAAATACATCCATACATGTTCATAAAAAATACATAAAAATACATCCATACATGTTCATAAAAAGTGCATAAGTCATCCATACATAGAAAAATAACTACAAATCATAACATATAGCATCCAATCATATCGATGCATATCATATCACATATCATAATAATATCGGAGTACAAAATTGGACTGTTTGTCCTAAGTATGGCCCGCAGGCTGACTACAAAATGTCAAACTACATAATGTCCACTGTCTGTCATAAGGAGTACGTGCCTCTGTCACTGGGTTCTCCCTATGTCCTCCTCATCCCTACCATGTCTTGTAGATGATGTTCCTCCTGGTCCTGGCTGTGGTGGTCTCATAGGTCCACTCACCCCCATGCTGCTTAATGACCTCTAAGAGCGTGACCTGCTCTCTGTCCTCGATCGTGCCCGATATGAAGGTGCTCTCCACTCAAGTGGAACTGCACTCTCAATACAGTCTCTCCTCGCCAGTCTCTACCAGCATCTGTGCCATCTCCCATGCACTAGCATCCCTAATCGACCCAATGAACTCAGTGACTCTCTATCCCTCTCGCTGTGCCTGAGCTATTGCTGTATCTCGTTCTGTCCCCAAATTGGCATTCTGTCTCTCCAATGTCACAATATAGTCCTACTAACTCACTATGGTAGCCCTGCACATATCCATCTCCTCTATCGTAGTTGTCCCCAACTCTAGAGGAATATCCTACAATGTCTCCTAATCAGCTGAGTCTGGCTCATCATCATCCTCCCCACCATCATCCCCATCTCCCTCATCCCTATCTCTATCATCATCATCACCCTCGTCATCCTCCTCATCCTTATCATCTCCCTCCTCTCCTGTGAGTGGGAAGTCCTCCTGTCTCCTCAGTACTGGAATATCAGGATCGGTCAATGGCACTGGCCGTCGTGGTGCAAACCATATCTCATACTCCTCTGTCATCCCAGCATCTACCACATCTGACCTGCAATCCCACTATCTCTGCTGTAGCTATGCAAAGCCGGCATATGCTATGTGTGGCTGAATCATACTCCCCCACTGACTTGTTTCTCTGTGAGATCGGGCAAAGCATGTAGTCCTCCTAGGTATATCCTGCATCTCTCCAAACTGTCATCTGACCCTCTCTGGCAGGTACAACTCAATCACTCTTTGGCAGTTCACTGGTCGCCCAATCAAGTAACTCTCCTATCTGCAATATGGTAGCTCATCACTATCATCCGACCATCCGGGGCAATCTCGATATGGCCTCCATATGAACGCTCTCAGTCTGTCCAGCTCATGTCGCCAGTACAATATGTATCCAAACGGACCCTGTCTTAGTGCTCCCCCATAGCTATACACATATGGTCGATGTGGTACAATCTGTCTCTCTGTAATCGGTTGACATATGGCTATGTGCTCAAATGCCCATACCTGTAGTAATGTGACTCCACAGCTCAGAGTCTGAACTCCCTGATACGCTATCTGATGCAGCTGAAAATATAGCATAGCCAGTACACATGGTCCCCATGCATACACTGTCCCCTCTGTCACCATCTGCTCTAGCACTCTTCCCCATCCAATAGGGAATCCATGCCCTCGTCTATCACCTGCTAGAAGACATGCTATCACCACTGCTATCACCACATATCGTCGGTCATACTCAGAAGCCATGCTCTCCCAACCGATCTCCCTCTCGACAATGTCCAGATCATCTGTGTCACACTCAAATAGCCTGCATAATGCATCTCTCCCTGTCACTGGGTCATACTCTATCATCTCCCCATGTATCAGAATGCGGAGGATGCGCCATACATCCTCTAGAGTCATTGTTGCCTCTCCAGTCGCCAAATGGAATGAGGAGGTCTCTAAATGCCATCGCTCTGCCAATGCGGTAAGCAATCCTGTGTTTGCCCTAATCTCAGGCATGTATGTGATATAATATATCCCCAGTCCTGCTAATGTGTCTCTCTCTGTGCTCCTAAGTTTGTGTCGTAGCATGAAACAGTCTGGTCGATTCTCCCGCATGATCAACGGATACTGTCGACTCTGCATCACAATCAGGGCATCATTTTGTCAGTTTTAGGGTTTTCTCCTACAGGTTTCATTTCCTCATTTTCATGTCCAATCAGGGTGTTTTTCATCTACATTGACCTATCCTACCCTTATCCCCCCTTTTCTGATCATTTGCATGTCATTTTGACCAAAACTAAGGTTTTCATGAACTCTTGCGCCTGTGTCAGAGAACCTGTGCCTGTGTTAGGTAAATTGCGCTTGTGTCTTCCTACACAAGCGCAAAAGACATGACACAAGCGTAGAATTAGACTACACAAGCGCAGAAGTCCTCTTTTGCATCCCCTGTGGGCCCCACAATGTCTTGCAAGCAATCAAAATTCATGAAATTAAAAACATGGGTTTTTGAGATCCATACCGCTGCTCCTGCGTCGTCCGGTCATTTGAATGTGCGTACATGTTCTCCAAGGTGATCCACCATTGGAATGTTCACCATCTTTCTGCATGTGTCCTTATCCAGAGCAACAAATCCTCCTCTTTAGTTAGTGCAAATGAGCAATTTTCACCCTCTTGGTCTCATTTATAGCTCTTTGTCATTGCATAGATGGACGTGCATCCTCTCCATCTTATGTTGGTCACAGTCTTGTGCACCTTAAATTGCTTGTCCTTCATGCATCCGATCTCTGATTGTCAATCCGTTCGATCCTATCATTTTTATTGATCAATTGGCCTCTTTTCTGCATGTTTCTGGCCAATTCCTCGAGGGGGCATGCATATGTCATTGTCATTGTTTGGGGCATTTTCGTTATTGTTCTTTGAAACAATGCTTAAAATCGCACTGTATCAAAGAGGGGAAAAATGTAGACACCCAAAAATGGTCAACGCTTGCGAGGTCATACTTTAACATTTGCGCATTGCCTCATTTTAGGTTTTTGCGTCGCATTAACATTTCTCCTATGATTCGCACTTGGTCTTTATCATTTGCGAACATCGAGTCATTCTTCTACATTCTTCAATCATCTCGTCCTCAAATTTGGTCTTGTCGACAACATTATCCAGTCATGATTTTGATCGATCTTATCTTGTTGCATCAATGTGCGTACTAATTTGTCATCATTTTGGACATTATCAATCCTAATTAGGGTTTTGTCCCCCTGTCAATCTTGCGATCGATTTGTCATCAATCGTGGCTCTCTTATCAATCTTATCATCAATCTTATCATTTTGGACATCATCAATCCTAATTAGGGTTTTGTCCTCTTTTCAATCTTATCATCTGGCGATTGGTTTATCAATCTTGTCATCATACGATCGATTTGTCATCGATCATTGTCATTGTTCGATCGTTGTCATGTTTAATTTTGTCATTTGGCGATCGATTTGTCATCGATCGTGGTCATTTTCAATCTTGTCATTTTGCAATCTATTTTGTCATTGATTCTTGTCCTTTTGTCAATCTTGTCATTTTGCGACCGATTTGTCATCGATCGTTGTCTGTCTCAATTATGTCAATTTGGATCAATTTGTCATTGTTCCTCATCAATTGGCGCATTTCTCAATCAAATCATTTATCACATTGGTCATTTATCAATTCAAAATCATGACATTAATTATCTTCAATCAAGACCTAATTGTCATTTTTGCACTTCTAATTCATCTTCTAGGGTTTTATGATTTATTCATTTAACCTAATTTGTCATTTCTCCCTCTAGGATTACTAAATTATTTATTAATCCTAAGTCTTCTCATTACAATTAAATCTTTATTTAATTGGCTAATTATTCTCCCTCTTGTAAATTAATTAATAAATGACAAATTATTAATTAATTTACCTAATTTCTTCTAGTTCCTAATTTCCTATTTTTCCATCAATTTCTAATTCCTAATTTTCATCAATTTTAATTTTCTTAATTTCTAATTCCTTTTCCCTCCTATTTCATCTCCTAATTCTATGGGAATGACATTTCAATTTGTCATAAATTGTCATAATTGATAATCAATCAATTTTGACATAGAATGTGTCATAATTTGTCATCAATTATCAATCAATCAAATTGTGCATAGAAAGTGCATAATTTGTCATAATTTGTCATATTGATTTGCAATTTCCATTTGAATTGCATCATACTAATCTTGTCATTTATCCAATTCTTCTATAAATTGGATGATTTTCTTCAATCAATCCCCTAATCCCTAATTAGACTATTGAATTTACGCTTCGAGTATTCTTGTGTCAATGTCAATCTTTCTTTCACAATTAGGTGTATGCACTTGAAGGTGAGATCCACAACAAACCTATTTGGAGAAGAAAGAAGAACAATGGAGCCGCATGAAGGAGCATTTGAACCCCATCTTTGGTTTGCATGATCTTTGATTTTGAATGTTTTATTTCATGTCTCTATTGATAGTGTTGTTTAGGATAGATCATTGCAATGTGTGTTTGTGATTGAGCTAATAATGATTAATATGTCTTTATATATATTGCTTTGATGATTTCCTATTTCCTATGCTACATATATTCACTGCAATATTGAAGAATTAGGTTCTGTGGAAATATTAAAGATGTTTAATACCGTAATCTATGATGAAAATGGAAATGTCAAACCCAAGCACAAGGTTATTGAGACCTTAGGTTTTATAGAAATCTTGAGCATCCCAGAATTTCTAGAAGAAGTAGTGAGAATTGTCCTAAGTAGGGCACATGGAGAATTTCTTTGGTTAGATTCAGTCTACAAATTAAGCTGGCAAGCAATTAGGTTAGTGACAAGTTTACCCTCTACCGACAGCATACTAGACAAGACAACGAAGGTACCCAAAAATACAGTCATGACCTTAATAGGAGAAACATCTAATAGTAGATCTCTGAGAGTAAATGGCATCAAGGATATCAATGTGATATTCATATGTATGATTTTATGTTACAAGACCACACATGCAAACCGACTTAATTCAATTTCTAGTCTTTGCATTAAAAGTGCTTATGATATGGTAAATAATGATGCAAAAATAGATGTGTGTGAATGGGTAAAGGATGAACTAGTTGATAATTTGAAAAAGATAAAAGGAGACAAGAAAGGAACATTTTGTTTTGGTAATCTTTTGGTATACCTTATGTTGTATTTCTCAAAACAAATTCCCAGTATTGGACATAGATCTTGGATATGACATATTGGTAGGCAAACAATTGCAAGAAGCCTTCACCATCATGGGTACTGCTAGGGAAAACAATATAACTGAATATTTTGAAGCTTTCCAAGCCAAAATGAAAACAAGAGAGAGACTACCACAAAGTATAGTAGATAAATATGATAAAGAAATCTGCTTTGTGATTAAGAAAGATGAAATATGGATGGAAGCAGTTCTTCCTAGAACTGTATGAGTTATAGAAATGGGGTATGAGGCTGATGTGAATATTATTGATACTTATGCCAAATCCCTGTTAGAAGCACCTAGAGAACCAATGGAAAGAGCATTTGGTAGTGCAGAAACAATTGAGAGTCATGTACAAATAATGAAACAAAGGAAGAAAAGAGAAAATTACATAAGGAGTGCATCAAAACAAGTAAAGGAAATAAAAGAAAATGTCATGAACCTTACTGGAATAAAGGAAAGTGAACTAGAAGGATTGCAACCAGAGGCACATATCTCACTGGTTGGTACATCATCTGACAGTGAAATAGCTGCTAAATTTAAGAGAGTTGATAGGAAGAGAAAACCTTCACTGGTACCCTCTCCTCCACCCAAGAAAACAAGAACTCCGAGAAAGAAGCAACAAGCAGTAAGACAACCAACAAAGAAGTTGTCACCTAAGAAGAAACAAAAACAAGTGATACCACCTTTGGATAATTTACTAAATGAAATCACTGATGACTGTAACTTGGCTAATGTGAGAAAGTTGCACAACACATTCATTGATTTTGAAAAAGAAAGTGTTGAAAACACCATTATTCTACATCTGGACATTTACAAGGAAGTGCTAATTGAAGTTGTAGATGACTTGCCAAATGATCTGTATAGAAGATTAGATGCAAAAAGGATTGCAGTAATGGAGTTGGACAAGAAACTTAAGGTTGAAAACCTTCTAGCTATGCATCCAGTAAAATCAAAAGAGGAGATTGATGAATTAATTTGTGAAGCTAACATATCAGTTTTTGCTAGTGGTCACCCACAAGTGAGCTTAATGGTTGGTAGAGTAAATGAAATTGCAGAAGAAACAACTGACAAATGGGATATATTTTTTGTAGAAAAAGAAAAATAGGAAGAATTGAACTGACCTAAGAAAACATTCAAAGTATATCAAAAGGACAAGGACAAAGGGAAAGGTAAAGTTGGTGGAATGCCAAACATCACAATAACTGACAACTTACCACCACCCTTGGATACCACACCGGTACACATTGTTGATACACCGGCTACTAAAAATATGGACATGACACATGACGATACTAACCCTGAATTAGAAATTCTATTCACCATGAATGTTGATACTTATGAAGTGAACATTGCTGTGGACAAGGACAACATAGAGGTACATGATGATATTGCTTGCATTGGAAACATTACTGAGCAACCAACATAAAATGGTGAGGTCAAAATGCATACAGAGAAAATAAAGCATACAAAGCAACCTCTGGACAATGGAATGAATACAGGTAGTTTAGATGCTAGCACTGAGAAACCGATAGAGACAAAGATACTGACAACTGATAACATAGAGAAACCAACAGAGCAACTGGAAGAGGCAAAGGTACATGTTGAGATAGTAAAACCAGTAATCACTGAGAAACCCAAACCACTACAGGTTGAAACACAAACTTAGACTGATCCACTAGAGGTTGATACAAGCAAATTGGCTACTAGCACTGGAAGCATTGAAATAATAAAGGCAGTTGGTTAGACATTCGAATTCAGACCTAATAATCTGACAGAGGTACTCCTGGACTTAATTAAGAAGATAATTGATTGTAATGCAATGGCCTACAAGGCAATTGATGACAAAATACCTATTCTTAAGATGATTTCACCAAAATGTAATATAGATCATGTAAAGGATTCTTTAGGACAGTTAGACACATTGTCTAAATTTATTGGTGGAAATGTAATAAGAGTGGATAAAGTAAATGAAGATACATTCAAAGAGAAAATGGAAAAAGAAAAAGAAAAATTCTTTGAGGAGACAATAAAGAAGTGCACTGAACATATTAACATACTTTTACTGGCACTGAATACAACAATTTTGGAGTATAAGGAACTATACAGATAAACATGCAAGCCACATCTGTTGACCTAGGACATTGAAAAGGAAATAAGCAGAGTACAAAAGGAAATTGATGATATAGATGATAACATCATTGGTTCATCTGAACCTATATCAGTTATTGAGCAAGTAATATCAGGATTTGAGGAAAAGATGGTGAAATTTGAGAAGGAAAAAACAAGGATCAAGGAAAATGCTAGAGAGCTGAAGTATAAACTTAGTCCTAAACTAGATAACCTTATCTCTTTGAGAAATGAGATCTCTAAGGCATTAATTCAAGGAGAAATATCACCGGAGGAGCATATGGATCATCTCACTAGAACAATCCAACGAAATGAGGCAACCATGAATGACAACAATAGATTCATGCAGAGTTTAAACTTGGTTTTGCCTGATATATTTCAGCTTGTAACCAACTGGTTACAAACCTTAAGGTGAAAATTTGCACTCATTTGATAGTTTTTTGACAACCTTTGTCATTGATATCAAAGGGGGGGTAGTAGATAGAAAAAAAATGACTATTCAGAAGGAAATCATCTACTCAGGGGGAGCACATATTTTTGGTAAATTTTTGGACTTCACTTTTTGGAAACAGTTTTTGGATTTTTCTCATGAGTGTTTCCATCAATGCCAAAGGGGGAGATTGTTGGCATTCTACACTCTAGTGATAAATGATGTTGTTGTCATTGATGGAAACCTACTGGCAACCTTCAGGCAGTCACCCGACATTCATTTGGTAAACCACCGGCAGGCACCGACATTGACAGACACTTCACCGGCAGTGGCAACAATGCATACTGGCACCCCAGCCAATAGGAATAAACTTTTGTTTATTGTATTTAATTGTAAATATCTTTTTGTAAAGCCAACATGGCATATTGTAATAGAATCATATATGTATGAGATCTTGTAAATCATTTTGACATGATAAAGGAAAGAAGATAAGAGATGAGATAGGAATGAGCAAATAATAAGGGCAGATCTTGTATAAGGTTTATGGTTATTGTATGAGATTAAACTGATACTAAACCTGACATAGTTGATGCTGATTTGAAGTAGTACATTGTATTGGATTTTCATAATCCATTTTTTAAGTCAGTGAGACTTCTATTTTGTAGATTGAGTAGTGAGCTCTAGGCAGTTGGCCTTCCTACATGTGCAAGCCCCTCATTGTAAGTAATATTTATTCATTGGCCAGTGAGTGAATATTGTGGGTCACAAATCCCACTGAGGTTTTTCCCACACTAGGTTTCCTTGTTAAAAATATTGTGTTATGGTGTATTTTCTATGTTGTCTTTATTGTTCCTATTTACTACATTAATTCTTATTTACCGGTACACTCTTTTGGAATGCAAAATACTTAATAAGGTTAAATATTTTGTACACTGGTTAGATACTGATTCAACCCCCCTCTCAGTATCTTTGGGACTATCATTAATCCTAACAAGTAGCACATCTTCACCTCCGGTGGTGTGAGACAACTTTAACATTTTGCCTCTTCATCAGAAACAAGCAACCATCCTTCAGATCAGTTTGTACTTTATCGGTAGGCCTTCATTCTTTATGGTCACCCTTATGTGAATATCCATCATGTCAATTGACATCAATGACAACTTAGTGCCAAAATGCCAATAGGAAAATCATAAGAAAGTCAAAAGTCCCTTATTCTTTAGAACACAACTCATTAATGATTTTATCCTTCCAAAGTTTTTAGCAATAGATAATTTAAACAAATCATGAAAGGCCCTTGTTGATCGCAAAAAGGTATAGAGACACTGGTCTAGAGATGTAAAATTGTAAACTAGAAATAAGGTTCTAGAATCTGTAACTTAGAAGATAAGATATGATTCCATCCATCTATCATGCATGCATCATCTCATCCATTTATAGAGCACACCCATGTTCTCTTGAACTTGCATCTCCTCTCAAAGGGATATCCTCATCTTCATCCTCATCTTAACTCATCATATTTCCTCCTAACTACTCCTTGAGTCATTGGGTCATATTCAATATAACCATTTTGTTAGTAGCACTATGTTTTAATCTTCTTTGAAATTACTCTACTTCATAACACCATTTGACCACATGATTTTGATCAATTTATCTCTATTTTGTTAATTCTCCATCACTTAAATATTAATTAAATAATTTTATATTATTTAATTAACACATACTATTTTTCTACTTTCATAATTCTTACCCTAAGGTAATAATTAATTTAAATATTTACCGTTATCCCAATCCAATTTCTTCAAAAAAAACAAATGAATAACTTATCTTTATTTAATTTACCACATCATGTATCCAATCTTCCAACTCTCCCTGTTGTCCTATTGCCTTTTCTTGATCTAATCCTAATGCATCCCCTAATCATTTACTCATACTTAATCATTGATTAAGATAGTAAATCCATTCCATCAAATTTGTTTGGTGCTATGTTACATGAGTCTTGTTCCCTCATGGTACACTCAAGGAATTTTTATTTTTTTATTCCTATTACTCCCTATGTTTTGGAGTGTGAGGAAAAATCTTGCCTTTATGACAAAATCCCCTTCCATACTACAAAGTGTCTTCTTCTCAACTCACCTTGTGGTGTCAGTTGGCACTATCCCAAGAGGTGAGAGTGTCAAATCATTCTCCACCTTTGATCCTTATATTTCAATTCCATCCATCCATTTAACCTTACCCAAATGTACATATCCAAAAGTTAACCTATTTTGTACTTAAGCATCATTACAATGCCAAATTATTAGTGGGAACACATCCAAATGACTATCATGGTTAAATCTATTCAACAAGAGGTTTGGCATAGTGTAATGTCATTGCTTCTATGTTTGTCTAAATATCTTTCAATCAATATGAGTTTTAAACCTCGTTATTTTTTTGTTTGGTTTTTATTGCTAAAATCATTCAAACTTGAGAAAATTTCACCCACACTAGGCACAAATACTTACTAGAGATCATAGTGGTTCCCCTTAGAGCCAAGTAAACTATTCTATCCATTTATGAAGATTAACTTGTTGACTCTACTAATGCAAATGGGTTGCAATCAATAATTTTTCTCTCCATTGCCAATAAATTATTTCACAACCAATAATTTATGTTACAAATAATTGATAAGTAAAACTCAAACTTAGCTAAGTGTGTGTTGTTGTATATTGTTGCTTCTAGGATATGTTGTTTTCATTGATGTCAATATATTCCTGTGATTTTGTTAATCCGGTGACTGCAAGTTGGTTTCTTGGGTTGGTGATTTTGTGTTAAAATATTTCTAGTATCTTTGTATCATTCTTGATTGGTTTCCATGATCCAGAAGATTGACTGATCATATTACATGATTTGGTTTATGGTTTTGTCATTCTAATAGGTGCTTTACTATGTTCAGTATATCCTCTGGTATATTTCGGTGTGATCAGATATAGTGATGCAGTTTTGGGATATTGTCTTGGACATTCATTAGTATCTTCATTTCAGTTGGTGTAGCTATTGTGGTTGATCCTAATGTGTTTGGTGTTGTTTTCTAATCATGTACTATTTGGCTTGATGATCTACATTGATTGTTGTGCATGGTTTTGGTATTTTCCTTATCCAGTGTTATTGTTCATGCTATATGAGACCTATTTGGTGGTGTAGCATGTTGTGGAACTGTTCTTGGAGATATTTCTGGTGGTGTAGCTTGTTTGAGAATTTGATATGGGTCCAGGTTATGCAATTTATGTCATAATATTGATCTAGTGGTTGATCTTTGTATCAGGTGTTGAGAATTTGTTATTCAACCTTATGCCTAAGGTTGATGATCGGTATCTATAAATGTATTATTTGTTAGGAACCAAGAAGGATGTCTGAGAGGGGGGGGAGTGAATCAGTTGTTAACTATTTGTCAATAAATTATAACCCAAATGCAAATTTTCCAACTTAAACTTAGTGCCAGTAAACCAAAGTTAAATGTTGATAAAATAGATTAACAATTATAGCAATACTGGTATAAATTAATGCATGAAACAGAAAGAGAAACAACATCCACAACACATGACACTGAGATTTATACATGGAAACCCAGTAAGGGAAAAACCATGATGGGAAACCTTACCCACAATCACATGATACTACTATAGATAGTACTGCACATGTAGAAAGGCCAACCACTTAGAGCTCATTGCTCAATCACAAAATAGGAGTCACAATGAATACAATTGGATGGTTAAATCCATTGATAATGTACTGCTCAAAATAGAATCTCCAATGCTGGATTTAGTACCAGTTAAGCTCTGAACATGAGTATCAAAAAAACCTTCATAATCTTCCTTCAACCTTCAAATAATGTTTGTGTGATTCACACAAGGATCTACTATTCTTCTCTTCAATATACACTCATACAATCTCCCACATCTCACAAATGAGATCTTACAATCATTTATACAAAACCTAAGACCACACAATGAGGTCTGCTCACTAAAGATATTACAATTAAATCAATTACAAATAAGTCTTGATGTGATACATGCAATCTTAATACATTTATAAATCAATAAACCATCTCCATAATGTGTCATGTTGATCTCAAATACTGGTCCATAACCTAGACCTATCTACCAATAAAGGCAAATCTGTCAAGCCAGTTAGACCAATAAGAAAAACACCAAATCCAAACTTCCAATCCATGTCTTCAACATAACCAAATGATCTCCAGATGATAACAAGTCATCATCACTATCGGTGAACAATATATCCTGCTAGTGAACATATACTAGTGACTGTGCATAAGCCAATATCCATGTCGGGACCACAATGTGTCGGTGCAACAGTAAACCAACATAACCATAGTACCAAATCAACAATGTAGACCTCCAAGAAGACAATTGTTGACATCAATGACAAAACCAATGCAACACATGATGAAGTCATCCATAACAACAACAATCTCCCCCTTTGGCATTGATGGCAACACTAGATGGAAAAACATCTAAGTGCCAAAAATAGAATGCCAAAAACCAATAGACCAACATTATTCATGTAATTCATGCGATAAGAGGTCTCTGCATTATTAGAAGAAGTTGTTTGTGCAAGCTTGGAGAATCTATCATTTGGTGATGTGTTTGAGAAGAGATTGAGAAGTTGTAGAGTAGACATATGTGCTTAATCGGAACTATCATCAGGAATTTGGAGATGTTATTTCTTTAGTTCATATAATCTAGAATGGTGTCCATATATTTTGTAAGTCAGTGAGACCTCTTTGTAAGGTAGTGAACCTTCCCTAAGGGTTGTAACCTTTTGGGCTATTGTATCTTGAGCAGTGAGCTCTAGGAAGTGAGCCTGAATGTGTGTTCATTCCCCATTCTAATATTTTTGCATACTACTGTAGAGTATCATTTCATTGTGGGTAGGGTCCTACTGTGGTTTTTCCCTTAATCAGGTTTTCGACGTCAAAATCTTGGTGTTATGTGTTGTTATTCTATTGTGTTCATCTTTCTTGTTACTGCACTTGATCAAATTGTCTTTTGAGGTTGTTTTTGTTATTCTGGTGACAACTGATTCGGTCCCCTTCCCCCTCTCAGTTGTCTCTCCTTGTTGTTGCCAATAACTGGTATCAAAGCTAGATCCTCTAGAAGAATCTTGACAACTTGAGGTGATCCAAGATGGCAACTTACATGTATAAGAATGACAGTTTGAGGTTTGATGGAAGCAACTATGCTATATGGAATAACCAGATGGAAGTTCATTTGAAGTGTCTTGGAGGTGATTATTGGAAGATCACAAAGAATACTTATACTCTTCCTTAGAATGGTCCAACCATTCCCGATGAGATCAAAGAAGAAGAGAATAACACTAGAGAAAAGGAAGCCTTGTTGAGTGCCCTGACAGACTCTAAGATGACTAATGTGATGGAATTGCAGACTACACATCAGATCTGGGAATATCTTGAAACCCTGTATGAAGGAGATAAACATGTCAAAGTTGCTAAGATGCAGCATTTTAAAGGGATGTATGAGAGATTGAAGATGAGTGAAGATGAGAACATAAACGCATTTATGCCTAAAGTGAATGAGCTTGTTTGAACATTAGGTGTGTTGGTGGAACTCTATATGAAGATGAGATTGTTGCTAAGGTGTTGAGATCATTACCAGATGCTTATAAACATAAAGTAGCTACTATTGATGAGATCCAGAGTGTGACCATTGTTACTAGAGACATGCTAGTTGGGAAGCTTGCTACATTTTAGCTAAGTGAATTTGGAGATTCACATGGGAATTCTGAGACAACACTTAAAGAATTTGCATCTAGTAAGTAGAGATGTGATTCAAAAGATAGTTCATGTAGAATATCTAGATATGAAAGAGAGAGAAGAGAAATTGAAGAGAAAGAAAGAGAATTGGATGAGCTTGAAGCCTTGATTGCCCGAAGACTTCCTAAATGTGCTGGTAAGTATGATGGTAAATTTTGTTTGAAATGTTTCTCTTACAATAAGATAGGACACTTTGCATCTAGATGTCCAGAGAGAATGGCCAAGTATGATAGGCATGATAAACATGACAAGTTTGAAAGGAATGATAGATATGAAAAGCATGAGAAGTATGATAATCCTTATAAGTCTAACCAGAAGCATAGATATCAGAATAATTTCTATTACGTTGTTGATGAAGGTGTCATAGATGAAGAATAAAAAAATGGAAATTCTAGAGAATAAATTGGATTCATTGCCATTAGAGAAGATGGACCGGTACTAGTTGACTCCACAAGTTGCACTGTTGAAGACAAAGCTTTAGTTGCCAAAGTTAAAGAGGAAGATGAATGGGTAATTGAAAATGGTTGTTTACATCATATGACCGGTGATAAAAGAAAATTCATAAAAATGGAAAAGTATGATGGTGGAATAGTAAGATTTGGAGACAATAATGTCTATGTGATCTGTGGTAGAGACTCGATATCCTTTAATGGTAAGCATAACACTGATGATGTCTTTTATGTTGAAGGTTTGAAGCATAATATTTTGAATGTAGGACAAATGGTTGACAAGGGATATAATTTGGAATTTAAGAATGGGAGGTGCAAGATCCTTAATGCCTCTAGAATAGAGATTCCAATAGGAACTCAAACAAAAGGTAACATTTTTCATTTGAATGTTGATGGGAAAAGTTGTTTGATTGCTCAGATTGATGAAAGTTGGTTATGGCATAGGAGAATGTGTCATGTAAACTTTGATTCTTTGATTAAGATGAGTAATAGTCAGGTTGTTAGAGGTTTGCCTAAAATTATTAAGCCTACTAATCAAGTATGTAAAAAATGTCAAATGGGAAAGAAAACAAGAATATCCTTTAAGAGTAAACAATATACATCTAATGGATTATTAAATCTTGTGCATACTAACCTATGTGGACCTACAAGAGTAAGAAGCATGGAGGGAGATAGATATTTCATGTTGTTGATTTATGATTATTCCTGAATGGTATGGGTTGTCTTTTTAAGAGAGAAATCAGAAGCATTGGATAAATTCAAGGTATTCAAAGTCAAAGTTGAGATTGAATCTATTGGTATTATGGATGACTTCAGCATGTGTTGCATTGGTTTTGTCATTTATGTCAACACTTATCTTCTTGGAGGTCTACATTATTGATTTGGCACTATGGTTATATTGGTTTATTGTTGAACCGACATATTGTGGTCCCGACATGGATATTGACTTATGCACAGTCACCAGTATATGTTCACCAGCAGGTTATATGGTTCATCTACAGTGATGATAACTTGGAGATCATTTGGTTATGTTGAAAACATGGATTGGGTGTTTGGATTTGGTGTTTTTCTTATTGGTCTAATCGGGTTAACAGATTTGCCTTTATCGGCAGATAGGTCTAGGTTATGGACCGGTACATGATATCTATTCCAGATCAGCACGACACATTATGGAGATGGTTTATTGATTGGTAAATGTATTGAGTTGACATATTGTATTTCATCAAGACTTATTTGTAATTAATTTTATTGTAATATCTTTAGTGAGTCGACCTCATGTATAGGTCTTAGGTTTTGTATATGTTATTGTAAGATCTTATTGAAGATCATAGGATCATATGAGTGTGTTCGAATATTGAAGAGCAAAAATAAGAAGATCCTTGTGCAAATCACGCAGACATTATTTGAAGGTTGAAAGAAGGTTATGAAGGTGTTTTGACACTCATGTTCAAAGCTTAAACCAGTACTGAATCCAGCTGTGCAGATGCTATTTTGAGCAGTACATTATCATTGGATTTAACCATCCAATTGTAGTCAGTGTGACTCCTATCTTGTGATTGAGCAGTGAGGTGTAGGCGGTTGGCCTTTCTGCATGTGCAGACCCCATTTGTATACACTTACTATCTGTAGTAGTATCATTTGATTATGGGTAAGGCTTACCACTATGGTTTTTCCCCTTACCAGGTTTCCACATCAAATCTCTATCTCATTTGTTGTGGATGTTATTTCTCTTTCTCTTTCATGCATTAAGTTAAACCAATACTACTATAACTATTAATCTATTCTACCAGCACTTAAGTTTGGTTTACCGACACTAAGTTTAAATTGGAATAATTTGCATTTGGTTTATAATTTATTGACAATTTATTCACAACTGATTCACACCCCCTCTCTCAGTTGTCCTTCCTAGTTCCTAACAGAGTTAGAATTAAAACTGAAAAGTGTTGGCAAATGCACACTCTAATGAGAAATTGTTGTTGATTGAAGGTATTGCCATTGATGGAAACCTTACAATCATATGATACCAGCAGGCACCGGCACCGACATACTCTACACTGGCATACAGTTCACCGACACTGAAAATAAAGATTACCAGTACCATGGCCGACAGGAATTTTGTTTAATTATATTTTGTACTTAATTGTAAAATCCTTTTGTAAGCTGACATGATGGATTGTAATATGAATCATATAAGTATGAGATCTTGTAGATCATTTAGGTAGGAAGTATGGAAATATTATTGTAGACCTAATGTGCAAAATTGTAAGGCAGATTTTCGATAAGGGTTTATGATTATTGTAGAGCTTAAAAAACCGATACAAAATCTAGCATAGCAGATGCTGATCTAAAGCAGTACATGATATTGGATTTGTATAATCCATTTTCGTAAGTCTGTGTGACTTCTTTCGTAACTGAGAAGTGAGCTCTAGGCACTTGGCCTTCCTGCATGTGCAGACCCCTATTATATCACTAATATTCTCTTATTGGACAGTAAGGGAATATTGTGGGTCATAAATCCCACTGAGGTTTTTCCCACACTGGGTTTCCTCATTAAAAATATTGTGTTATGGTGTGTCTTTCATGCTGTGGTTGTTGTTCTCATTTACTGCATTATTTTTGGTTTACCGATACACAGTTTTGAAATGCTTTTCATGTTATAATTCAAAAAAATTCATATATCGGTCAGATACTAATTCACCCCCCCTCTCAGTATCTTTGGGAATCCTAACAATTGGTATCAGAGCTTGGTCCTCTATTTTCAAAAGCCTAACAACTTGAGGAAGATTTTGACACTGGTAGAGATGGAGAACTTGAGAAAGCAATTGGAAACAACTCTTTCAGACTTTGATGCAGAAAAGGTGAAGAATATCAAACTTGAAGATGATCTGAAGGTTGCACAAGATATCATTTAAGGAATTCAAGAAAATCTCACTATTGCAAGGAATAAGAGAAGAAAACTTTGTGAAAAGATGCATAATGATGATAATGAAAAAGAAACTCTTAATGATCTAGTGAACAAATTGAGACAAGAAAACAATACAATGAAGAATGAGATGCAAGATATGACTATGAGATTTTGCAAAGAGACTGAAAATCGGAAGAAGAATGAAGATGACTTGACTAGAAGAATCAATGATGCTGCAAATGAAAATCTAAGACTCAGTCATGAGAATGATATGCTAAAGACATATCTAATTCACTTAGAACATGACAAAACTGAACTCATGAGACAAAAAGATTTCTTGGAAAATGAATTGGCTACTGCAAATCAACAAAAGGAGAAATTCAAGAGAAGTTCAGAAGAATTTGATAACATGCTGAAGAATCAAAAACCTAATGGTGATACAAATGGCCTTGGCTTTGAAGTTGGTGAAAGCTCCAGTACTGCAAACAATCATGATCACAGCAAATTGGTAAGACAACCTAATGCTTACAAATTTAATGGGAAATGCTTTAAATGTAACAAGTATGGTCATAGAGAAAATCAGTGTAGATCCATAAATTATTAGAACACTAATGCACCCACGAGTCAATGTTCTAAATGCAACAAAGTTGGTCATAATTCATAAAATTATAGAATGAATGTAAGATGTTATGTTTGTGGAAGATTTGGACACTTATCTAATCAATGTAGAACACATACCAGCATAGGATATGGGAAATCTATTTAGAAAAATAATGTGACTTGTTATGCTTATAACAACATTGGACATATTGCAAAATTCTGTAGAAGTAAGACATCACCGGCAAATAACAAAGGACCCAGCTTGAAAGGTAAACAAAAGGTTGAACAAGTAAAGCAAGAATTCTCAAAGCAACGGTTCAGAAAGTTAGATCAAAATGTTGATGGGAATACTCCTCCACCAGTAGAACAGAGTATCACTCCACCAGTAGAAGACTCTTCATCTAACTGAAGGAAAATCCTTTGGGGGTTTGGCAACTAATTGAAAAATATGCTAATAGACCCTCGGTTGATGGTGAGAAGTTAAATTACTTCTTTACCGGGAGATGAGTTAAGTTTGACTTAACTAACATGCATTAAATGTGGTAGTTGAAGAAAATAACATTATAAAGTAAGTGTTTTGGCTCCTTTTTCAATTCACCGAGCATTCAAATCTTTGAAAGCACAAAAATTTCTGAGCGAAG
The DNA here is from genome assembly GCF_030272615.1 of Cryptomeria japonica. Taxonomy (NCBI): domain Eukaryota; kingdom Viridiplantae; phylum Streptophyta; class Pinopsida; order Cupressales; family Cupressaceae; genus Cryptomeria; species Cryptomeria japonica. The sequence continues at coordinate 630,152,771 of NC_081412.1, forward strand.
GCATCCGTAGCAAAAAGTGAAGCAGTTCATCCAAGAACTCATCCTACAGGAAGATTGAGGTATTTATAACTATGGCTTCTTCATCTACACCTGAATTAATTGCAAACCCTACTATGATTGAGGTTATCAAGCGTCCTAGACCCGTATTCAAACTTATCCCCAAAATTATGAAGGATGATACCCTAGGAGCATTTTCAAAAATACCTAAGGGAGTAGTTTATGCAGAGGATCCTAGAATGTATATACATTGTCATATTGAAGAATTAGGAGATGATGAAATCAAGAACATGTATAGGACTGTAATCTGTGATGAAAATGGTAATATCAAACCAGAACACAAGATAGTGGAAACCCTAGGTTTTATGGATATTCTTAGCATCCCTAATTTTCCTGAAGATGTGATAAGAATAGTCCTAAGCAGAGTCCATGGCGAATTATTTTGGTTGGATTCCATCCATAAGATCACTAAAGAAGTAGTTAGGGCAGTAATAGGCTTACCTTCCACCGGTAGTAGGCCTGACAAAAATAAGAAAGTTTCAAATGACACTGTGATGATCTTAACCGATGCAACATTTGACAAAAGATCCCTTAGAGTCAATGATGTGAAGGACATCAATGTCAGATTTGTTAGTATGTTTCTTGGCTTTAAGGATACACATACAAATAGGTTAAACTCATTATCTAGCCTATGTAATAAAAGTGCATATGGCATGGTGAATGACAATAAAAGAATTGATGTATGTGAATGGCTTAAAGATGAATTGATAGACAACCTAAAGAAAATCAAAGGTGATAAGAAGGGAACTTTCAGATTTGGAAATATGCTTATATGTTTAATGCTATACATTACCAAGGAAGTACCCGGTATTGGTAAGAAAGAATTTGGTTTTGATATATCGGTAGGAGAGCAACTATTGGACATATTGAACAACATGGGAGATGACAGAGAGAAATATATAAATGAACATTTTCAAGCACTGAAGGCCCAAATGAAGACAAGAATAAGGCCATCTCAAGCAATTATTGACAAATATCAAAAGGAACTATGCTTTGTAATTAAGAAAGATGAAATTTGGATGGAGGGAGTTGTCCCTAAAACTCTTTGGGTAACTAAGATGGGATATGAGACCGATGATAACATAATTGAGACCTATGCAAAAGCCCTCCTTGAAGCACCAAAAGAACCATCTGAGGAAGTTTTTGGCAATGCAAAAACAATTGAGAGTGGCATCCAATCTCATAAAAGAGTCAAGAGAACTAAACAAATAGTTAGGAGAGGTTCCAGACAAGCTAAAGAAATTAAAGAAGATGTACTTAACAAAACTGGTATCAAGGAAAGTGAGTTGGAAGGACTTCAACCAGAAGCTCATCTTTCACTGGTTGCAACTTCTTCTAAAAGTGATATATCGGCTGAATTCAAAAGGGTAGTAAGGAAAACAAAAACCTCACTGACACCCTCACCTACACCCAAAAGAATAAGACAAAAGAAATAGGAAGTTAGGCCTCCAGCTAGGAAGTTAACTCCAAAGAAAAAGAAGGTAAAACAGGCTATTACTCCACTGGACAAACTTCTGAATGAAATAACTAAGGATGGAAAATTAAAAAATATTAGCAAGTTGTATAACACACTTTCTAATGATGATAAAGAGAGCATAGAGAATAGTGTAATTTTACACTTAGACATTTATAAGAAATTTTTGATAGAGATTATTGATGATATACCCAATGATTTATACAGAAGACTAGAAGCTAGAAGGGTAGCTATTGTTGAGTTAGATAAAAATATAAAGATAGAAAAATTACTTGCAGTTCACCCAGTGAACTCCACTAAAGAGATAGATGAATTAATCAGTGAGGCCAAATGGATAGTATTTTCAACCGGTTACCGACATGTAGCACTAATGGCAGGCAGAGTGAATAAAATCACTGACGAAACTATAGATCAATGGGATATATTCTATGTTGAAAAGGAGAAACAAGAAGAACTTAAAAGACCCAAGACTATCAAAGTCTACCAAAAGGACAAGGATAAGGGGAAAGGTAAGGTAGGTGGACCTTCGAGCTTAAAGATAACTAATAACTTGCCCCCACCTCCTTCTAATACTCCACCGGTAGAAACTATTGACACACAATCAACAACAAAGAGTATTGAGACTCCTCACGAGGATACAAATCTGGAGTCTGAAATTTTGTACACTATGAACATAGACACCCAAGAGGTAAATATTGTGGTAGATAAGGAATCAACTGAGAAGACAGATGTGGCAACAAAGCCACCGATAGAAAATGTTCAAATTGATAACATTGGAATTGGGGAACAACAACAAACTAAAGAATCAAATGATCCCCTGGACACTGAGAAGGCATAGACCATAGATGTGCATACTGTTGCATCTACTAAGCCACTGGTTGCAGATGTTGAGATTGGGATTGAGACACAAATTGAACAATCACTTGATCCCCTGTCTACTGGAATGGTGACTGATACTAAACCCACTGAGCTAGAGTAACCAACTGACAACACAGAGAAACCAGTTGAGATATCAGCACTGCATAGTATAGAGGTGCATACAGAGAAACCGACAGTGGATATCACTGGTAAAGCATTAGAAACACCGGTAGATAACATTGAGAAATAATAAAAAAAACCAGCAGACGAGAGCACAATAAAATAGACAGAGACAAAAGTAGAGAAATAGTTAGAGTCACAGGTTCAAACTGAGACATCACCACCTTCATTTGAAAAATCCCAAACCTTTGGTATTGGAAATGCAAACTCAAACAGATCCTCCTGAGAAAGAGGAAAGAAAAGCTATCACTACAACTGATCGACTATAGATTGTGAGGATAGTTGGACAGTCATTCGGAACATCAATGACTGATTTTTGACCAACAAATGTGACAGAGGTACTCTTGGACTCAATAAAGAAAATAATAGTGTAATGCACAAGCTTACAAGGCTATAGATGACACATTACCAATTTTGAAAATGATAGCTCCAAAGTGTAACATAGATAATAAAGATTCTTTGAGCCAATTAGACAAATTGTCTAAATATATAACCGGCAATCTAATTACACTAGACTAGATAAATGAAGATACATTCAAAGAGAAAATGAATAAGGAGAAAGAAAAATTCTTTGAGGAAATAGTGAAGAAGAATAAGGAACGAATAGACACCTTATTATCGGCATTAGGAGAAACAATTTCAGATTTCAAGAAACTGTACAAAGATACCTGCAAAACTGATATTTTCACAGAGGACATAGATTCAGAGATCAGAAAAGCACAAAAGGAAATCAACAATATTTCTGACAATTTAATAGGAACATCAGATTCATTTTTGGAAATTGACAAGAACATTGCAGTCCTTGAGGAGAAAATTGAGAAGTTAGAAAAAGATAAAGAAAAGATAAAGCATAAGGCAAAGGATTTAAAATGCAAACTAGGCCCTAAACTATATTACCTCATTTCTTTGAGAAAATAAATTTTTGAGGCTCTGGTTCCAGGTCTTAAGACACCGAAAGAGAAAATGCACATACTCACTAGTACAATTCAGAGGATAGAAGTGGCATTAAAGGATAGCAAGAGGTTTAGTGACTGTCAAAATTTTGCATTGGTGGACATCTATCAGATTGTAACCCACCGGTTACAAGGATCTAGGTAGGAACTAGACTCCACTGACAGTGATTGACAACCTTTGTCATTGGTGCCAAAGGGGGAGTAGTGGAGATGAGAAAAATGATCAGAAGAAAGACATCATCAGCTCAGGGAGAGCACACATTTTGATAACATAGTTTTGGTAAGACAATTTTGGCAAATTCTTTTTGGACACTTTTTGGATTTTTCTCATGAGTGTTGCCATCAATGCCAAAGGGGGGAGATTTTTGGCTAATGCACACTCCAATGAGAAATTTTAGGTGATTGAAGGTATTTTCATTGATGGCAACCTTACAATCATATGATATTGGCAGGCACTGGCACCGACAGACTCTACACCGACATACAGTTCACCGACACCGAAAAGAAAGATTACTGACACCATGGCTGACAGGAATTTTGTTTAACTATATTTTATATTTAATTGTAAAATCCTTTTGTAAGCCAACATGGTGGATTGTAATATGACTCATGGGTAAGTGCACAAAGATGGTGGTCAAAAAGCGGGGTATAAGTGGACACCTTTTTTCTTAAATCAGGTGAACCTGAACTTGGAGGCAAAATTTGAAAGTCATCCACTCAAGATATGAAGATAATCAAAGAAAAAATATTGTAGTATTCTTAATCTAGTTTCCAAACTAATAAATTTTTTCAAAATTGGATAAGATTAAGTGGGTCAAATTCTTCGCGCACAAAAAATTGACCCTAATATTTTCTGAAAAACATAACATAGTGTCTGACGTGCGCATCAAAAAAATCATAGTTAGATTTAGTATTTTGAAAAATCCTTTGGCAAAAAGATAGTTAAGAGAGAACTATAAGATGTGTATTTTTTTGTAATTTTTTGTTGAATTTTTTTTTTTTTTATGATTTTTCCAATCGAGCACATCCTAAAAATTAGGTACATGTTCGTGTGTGAAGCATAAGTTGCACTAAACAAATAAAAAATACAATTTTTTAAAAAAAAATTGTAAAGAATCAAGTGCACTACAATAATATATAAAGTTTTTTAAATTTGGATAAGTATATCAAAAGTTAATCAAAAACTAGTGCACCTATGTCTATGAGAACTATGGAGACACTAGTAAAAGAAATTCAATAATAGTATGTTATTTTTGTTCAAATTGAAAACAAATTATATTGTTAGAAAGCTCAAAAGATGGGTGAAAATATGGTGGGAATTTTAGAAATGCCCATTTCATGAAGTGTAAACCTGATGATGACAAAGTCTATAAACCAAGTTGATAAAATAAAACACGTCAAAAATGAGAGAAATGGAGGAAAATCAAACTTCCAATCTGTAGCTTTGTCATCCAGGACTATTTCCAAGCCTAAACAGTCAAAAATACGTATAGGGTAGTTATGGTTTAGAAAGCACGTATGGGGTACTTATAGTGTAAGCAGCGCGTACGCACTATTGTATAATATGATATTCTATATATAATATGTGTATATACATATAATATATGTAATATATAATATGTGTATAATATGATATTTTATATATAATATGTTTATATATACATATAATATATGTATATATATAATATATTAAACATATATATACACATGTAAGTGTATTGTCTCCCCCTCTCAAACACATACAAGGTCTGTGTGTGTGTGTGTGTGTGTGTGTGTCTCTCTCTCTCTCTCTCTCTCTCTCTCTCTCTCTCTCTCTCTCCCCTTCTCCCTTCCTCCATACCCCATCCCTCTTTCTCTTCTTCTCTCCCTCCCTCCCTCCATACCCCACTGCAACTATGTCTACACTTCTATAGAAGTAAGTGAATTTATTTCTTGTCTGCAACTTCCTCTTTGATTTTTATCATGTATCCTCTCCTAAAAAAATTGACTGATGAATTTTTGTGTGTGTATTGAATAGGAGGAATACAGTTTGAAATTGAACCATGGGTGTATTACCATGACAAACAAGGAAACCTATAGCAATATTCTTCTCTAATTTGTTTTTAATGAGCAGCAGATGTGGAAAATAGTGCCAACAAAGAAACATGATGAGTCAGAGTACCTACAATATATGTTTTTCAGAAGAAAAAAATAGGTAGGAAGAGAAAGAGGGAGAGTAACATAGATGATGTCCTATAGAATGATAGTGGTGGGTATGTGAGAGTTCCCATGTTGTTACACAACGCCTGTCACCTACAAAAATTTCAATTTGTTGTATGCATGGCAGTGGTAGTATATGATGATCATCACTTGTCAAACAGCTTGGAATGGTACATACCCATGAAAGAAATCAAGTGTATAATTCCTATAGTCACAATCGAGATCAGTCTTATAACCTTGCAAATTTAATAGCATCATATGTTTTAGAACTTAGGCAGTACTCTTAGGGTTAGGTCAAGCTCTTACACTTGCTTTTTAGTGAAGCCTCGTTGTTTGTTCACTCGGAGTCTCGTTGTATGATGTTCTATTCATAGCTTTAAATTTAATATATCATTTTATTAGCCCACCATATGACCCCTTAGGTGTCATTAGAGGTTGTATTGTTTCCTAAGAGGTCATATGGTATCCTGTGACCCCTTAAGACCCCTCCTCTTTCCCTCCCCCCTACTCTCCCCCCCCCCTCTCTCTCTCTCTCTCTCTCTCTCTCTCTCTCTCTCTCTCTCTCTCTCTCTCTCTCTCTCTCTCTCCCTCTCCCTCTCCCTCCCTCTCTACCTTACCTCTCTCTCTCTCTCTCTCTCTCTCTCTCTCTCTCTCTCTCTCTACCTCTCTCCCTCTCCCTTCCTCCATACCCCTTCTTCTCCCACCACCCTCTTCTCTCTCTCTCTCTCCCTCCCTCTACCTCTCTCCCTCTCTCTACCTTCCCTCCCCCCTCTTCTCTCCCTCTCTCCCTCCCTCTATCTCTCCTTTCCCCCCTCTTCTCTCCCTCTCTCCCTCTCTCTCCCTCTCCCCTCTCCTCTCCTTCCCTCTCCCTCCCCTCTCTCTCTCTCCCTCTCCCTCCCCCTCTCTCTTCTCTCCCTCCCTCTCTCCTCTCCCTCCCTCTCCCTCCCTCTCTCTACCTCTCTCCCTCTCTCTCTCTCTCTCTACCTCTCTCCCTCTCTCTCCCTCTCCCTCCTTCCCTCTCTCCCTCTCCCTTCCTCCATACCCCTTCTTCTCTCCCACCCTCTCTCTCTCTCTCTCTCTCTCTCTCTCTCTCTCTCTCTCTCTCTCTCTCTCTCTTCATACCCCTTCTTCTCTCCCACCATCCCCCTCATCTCTCTCTCTCTCTCTCTACCTCTCTCCCTCTCTCTCCCGTCCCCCCCTCTTCTCTCAACCTCTCCCTCTCTCCCTCTCCCTCCTTCCCTCTCTCCCTCTCCCTTCCTCCATACCCCTTCTTCTCTCCCACATCTCTCTCTCTCCCTCTCCCTCCATACCCCTTCTTCTCTCCTACCATCCCCCCTCTTCTCTCTCTCTCTCTCTCTCTCTCTCTCTCTCTCTCTCTCTCTCTCTCTCTCTCTCTCTCTCTCTCTCTCTCTCCTCCCCTTCCATCTCTCCCTCTCCCTCCCTCTCCCTCCTTCCCTCTCTCCCTCCATACCCCTTCTTCTCTCCCACCCTCTCTTCCTCTCTCTACCTTCCCTTCCCCCTCTTCTCTCCCTCTCTCCCTCCCTCTACCTCTTTCTTCCCCCCTCTTCTCTCCCTCTCTCCCTCTCCTCTCCCTCCCTACCCCTCCCCCTCTCTCTCATCCCTCCCTCTCTCTCTCTCTCTCTCTCTCTCTCTCTCTCTCTCTCTCTCTCTCTCTCTCCCTCCCTCTACCTCTCTCCCTCTCTCTCCCTTCCCCCCTCTTCTCTCACTCTCTCCCTCTCTCTCCCTCTCCCTCCTTCTGTCTCTCCCTCTCCCTTCCTCCATACCCCTTCTTCTCTCCCACCATACCCCCTCTTCTCCCTCTCTCTCTCTCTATCTCTCTCTCTCTCTCTCTCTCCCTCCTTCCATCTCTCCCTCTCCCTCCCTCTCCCTCCTTCCCTCTCTCCCTCCATACCCCTTCTTCTCTCCCACCTTCTCTCCCTCTCTCTACCTTCCCTCCCCCCTCTTCTCTCCCTCTCTCCCTCCCTCTACCTCTCCCTTCCCCCCCTCTTCTCTCCCTCTCTCCCTCTCTCTCTCTCTCCTCTCCCTCCCTCTCCCTCCCCTATCTCTCTTCTCTACCTCTCTCTCTCTCCTCTCCCTCCCTCTTCTCTCTCTCCTTCCCACTATTCATTTTAGACATATTTTGTCCTAACTGAGTAATTAATTCTTCCTATGTTTTGGCTGTGCGGTCAAAAGGAGGAATTGGGGGTTGTTCTTGTGTGTTTTCAGAAGGTTTATTTGGTTATTCTTGTGGGTTTTCAAGAGGTGCATTTGGTTGTTCTTGTTCTGGATTAGAAGAATCTAGTTTTTGAAACAAAAAATGAAAAAACCTAATCAAAATTAATGAAATTATATTCAAAATGTAAAACAAATTGAATAAACTAGAAAGAAAGACAAAAATAAACAAAAAATAACCTTGATCCATAGCTTGGAGGAAAAATATAGCACCCCATTCACGTTTTAGGAGAGGAAATGGGGAAAAAATGAAGTTAAAAATGTGCTATTCATGGGTAAATGAGACCCAGTTTTTTTTTAAAAACTTTTTTTACCAGCACTGCGTACGCAGTTTTATTTGGATTATTAGTGCACACGCGCTCATTTTCCTATGAGCAGCACGTGCACACTCAATATCCTAGGAGTAGCGCATACGCAGTCATTTTCCTAAAAGCAGCATGTATGCGCTACCTTTTCTAGGCTCGGGAAGAACAAACCTAAGCGTGTACGCATTGCTTGTTTTTCCAATTTTTTTTGGGTGGTGTCCACTTTTCTAACCACCATCTTTGTGCACACGCTCTAATATAAGTATGAGATCTTGTAGATCATTTAGGTAGGAAGTATGGAAAGATTATTGCAGACCTAATGTATGAAATTGTAAGGCAGATTTTGGATAAGGGTCTATGATTATTACAGAGCTTAAACCTGTACTGAATCTAGCATAGCAAATGCTGATGTGAAGCAGTACATGATATTGGATTTGTATAATCCATTTTTGTAAGTCAGTGTGACTTCTTTTGTAACTGAGTAGTGAGCTTTAGGAACTTGGCCTTCCTGCATGTGTAGGCCCCTATTGTATCAGTAATATTCTCTTATTGGCTAGTAAGCAAATATTTTGGGTCACAAATCCAACTGAGGTTTTCCCACACCGGGTTTCCTCATTAAAAATATTGTGTTATGGTGTGTCTCTCATGTTGTGGTTGTTGTTCTCATTTACTGCATTATTTTTGGTTTACTAGTACACAGTTTTGAAATGCTTTTCATGTTATAATTCAAGAAAATTCATATACCGGTTAGATACTGATTCACCCCCCCTCTCAATATCTTTGGGAATCCTAACAAAAAGTTTAAGATCAGAAAAAGGAGGAGAATTTTGCTCTAGTGAGTTTGATACATTTTGTGAGAAGCATGGGATTAGAAGACAATTATCTACTCCTAGAACCCCTCAACAAAATGGAGTTGTTGAAAAGAAGAATAGGACTATATTGGATGCTGCAAGAACTATGCTAATTGAAAGAAATGTGTCAAATATCTACTAGAGAGAAGTTGTTAGGATTGTTGTACATATACATTTAACCGGGTGCATATAAAAGGTGAAACTAGTAAGACCCCTTATGAGTTATGGTTTGGTCATATTCCTACTATTAAATACTTAAGAATTTTTGGAAGTAAGTGTTATATCAAGAGAGATGAGGATTTAGGAAAGTTTGATGCAAGATGTGATGAAGGTATCTTCTTGGGTTATTCTACTAAAACAAAATCCTACTAGTGTTCCAATAAGAGATTGAGGAAGATAGTGGAAAGTGCAAATGTGAAGGTGGATGAAGTAATTGAAAAGGTAATTAGAGCTCCTAGATATGACTATTGGAAATACTCCTCCACCGGTAGAATCAATCAACACTCCACCGGCAGAACAGAGTATTACTCCACCAGCAGGACAGAGTAGTGCTCCACCGGTAGGAAGTTCTTCATCGAATTGAAGAAAGCTTCTTTGAGGGTTTGGCAAATCAAATGACACGTGCTATTATTCCCTTGGTCAAAGATGAGAAGTTGAAAGATACTTATATACCGGCAGACATGTTAAGTTACTACTTAACTGACATACATTTAATGTGGTAGATGGCAAATAAACTTTATAAATTTGTGGTTTTGGCTCCATTTCACTTCACCAAGATTTCAAACCTACGAAGAGCATGAACAAGGCATTTGGAGAAAGAAGGAAGAAAACTCCAAGCAATCATCCATCCTAAAGGCAGTAAAAGGTATTTTTATCATGGCATCCACCTCTGCACTTGAATACATAGCAAACCCTACTGTTGTCAAAGTTATAAAAAGACCTAGGCCCGTATTTCAATTAATTCCCGAAGTAGCAAAGAAAGATGATACTTTAGGTGCTTTTTCTCAAATTCCTAAGGGAGTTGTTTATGCTGAAGAACCCAGAATTTACATTCACTGCAACATTGAGGAATTAGGAGATGAAGAGATTAAGACAATGTTTAAATCTATTATATGCAATGAATCCGGTAATGTAAAAGATGAACATAAGATCATTGAAACCCTAGGATTTATAGAGATCCTTAGCATTCTTGAATTTCCCAAGGATGTTATTAGGATAGTCTTAAGCAGGGTGCATGGAGTATTTTTTTGGCTAGATGCAATCCATAAAATCACTATGGAAGCTGTCAAAGCAGTGATAGGGTTACCCTTAACCGGTAAAAGACCAAATAAAACCAAGAAAGTGTCAAATGACCTAGTTACTCAGCTAGCTAGTGCCACATTTGATAAAATGTCCCTGAGAGTTAATGATGTAACTAACATCAATGTAAGATTCATCAACATGATATTAGGGTATAAGGCAACTCATGCAAATAGAAACAATTCAGTTTCAAGTTTGTGCATTAAGAGTGCTTATGACATGATCACAGATAATGCAAAGATTGATATATGTGAGTGGTTGAAGGACGAATTAATTGACAACTTAGGCAAGATTAAAAAGGACAAGAAAGGAACTTTTAAGTTTGGCAATCTCCTAGTATGTCTAATGCTACATATAACCAAACAAGTTCCTAGTATAGGCTACAAAGAACCTGGATATGATATACCGGTAGGAAAATAACTGACAAAACTATTCAACAATATGGGAGAAGATAAAGATCAGAATACTTTTTCCAAGCACTTAAGGCAAAAATGAAGAAAAGAATCAGGTTATCACAAAAGATTGTTGACAAGTATAAAGACAACATATGTTTTGTAATAAAAAAGGGTGAGATCTGGATGGAAGCAGTCATCCCTAGGACTGTTTGGGTAACAGAAATGGGTTATGAAACAGATGACCTCATTATTGAAACATATGCCAAAGCACTTCTGAAGCCCCTAAAGAACCTAAAGAAGAAGTATTTGGTAGTGCAGAAACCATAGAAAGCCAAACAAATCCCACAAAAGAGTGAAAAAGGTTGAAGCGGTAGTAAGAAGAGGTTCTAGGCAAGCAAAGGAAATCAAGGATAAAGTAATGGAACAAACCGGTATAACAGAGGATGAGTTAGCAGCTCCACAACTTGAAACTCACCTATCACCGGTAGGCACATATTTAGAGACTGACATGCCTGTAACTTTCAAGAGAGTTGTAAGAAAAAGAGATCCCTCACCGGCAACTACACGCTCACCTAGGAGGACAAGACAAAAACAACAAACAATGAGATCTTCGGTAAGAAAGGCTACACCAAAGAATAAATTAACACCTAAGAAAAGAAAGAGGACAAATAAGGACATGACCCCTCTTGATGTATTGTTAAATGAAATAATAGAGGAAGGAAAATTGAAGAATATAGAGAAAATATTTTACACTCTGACTACTGATGAAAAAGAACAAGTAGAAAACAGTGTTATATTACATATGGATATGTATAAGAAATTTTTGATGGAAGTAGTAGGTGAATTACTTGAGGAATTATTTAAGAGATTGGAAGGTAGAAGACAAGCAGTAGTAGAACTTGACAAGAAAATCAAGATAGAAAAGCTACTTGTTGTGTACCCAGTGAACTCACCCAAAGAGATTGATGATTTAATTGATGAAGCCAACCGGTCAATATTTTCTACTGCACACCGACACATTACTTTAATGGTTGGAAGAGTCAATGAGGTAGCTGAGGAGATAGAAAATGCATGGGACATTTTCCTAGTGGAAAAAGAGAAACAAGAAGAATACATGAGCTCCAAACCTATAAAGTTTTATAAGAAGGATAAAGACAAGGGCAAAGGTAAAGTTGGTGGACCACCTAGCATCAAGGTAAAGACAACTTACAAAACCTCCTTTGATTACTCCACCAGTAGTAGCAACAACAACAATGACTATAGAAGATCAACCGGCAATGGAAAACATGGATGAAGAGGATGTTAATCCTAATCCTGAAGTCCTATGTATAGTGGATGTTGTTACATAGAAGATCAACATTGTCATAGACAAAGATACAGCTGGTAAAACTGACATAGCTAGTGAGCCACCGGTAGCTGAGCAAACTGATAAAACACAAGAGAAACCGACAGATGATAAAAAATAGGTAGAAACTTAGACTTAGACTGAGACAATGCAACAAATAGAGAAACAGATAGAGCAACAGGAACAGGAACAAATTCATGTGGAAATAGTGAAACCGGCAACTAGAGAAGTAGATAAACCATTGCTTAAAGAAATGAAAACACAGACAGACATACCAGAGGTCAATACAAGCTTGGTTACTTCCACCACCGGCAGTATTTAGAATATAGGTTCATCATCATTAGGCTACAAATCAACTAATGTGACTGAAGTACTCTTAGATTCAATTAAGAGGATAACAGATTGCAGCTCACAGGCTTACAAAGCAATAGGTGACACCATACCAATTTTGAAGAGGCTAGCTCCTAATTGTAACATAGACAATAAGAATTCATTAAGTCAGATTGAAATTTTGTCCAAGTACATCAATGAGAATACAGTGACTATTGAGAAAGTGAAGGAAGAGGCATTGAAGGATAAATTAGAAATTGAAAAACAAAGATTCTTTGATGAGCAGATAAAGAAGTGTACCAGAGAATTTGACACACTTCTACCGAAACTGTGTAATTTACTAAAAGAGTTCAAGACTTTGTATAAAGACATATATAAGACAAATATACTAACAGCTGATATAGATAAACAAATATGCAAGGTACAAGATGATATAAACAAACTTGTAGACAATTTTGTTAACTCACTAGATTCACTATCAGTTTTTGAACAGCAGATAACACATTTTGAGGATGCATTACTAAAATTGGGAAGAGAAAAGGAGAAAATAATGGATAAGGCAAAAAGTTTAAGGATAAGACTGAGTCCAAGATTGGACTATCTAGCATTTATGCGGAAAGAGATATCTGAAGCACTTGTACAGGGACAGAGGACACCAGCAAAACACATGCAGCATCTCATCGGTATAGTTCAAAGGATAGAGACAACAAGAAGTTTATGGATAGTATAAACTTAATTCTGGTAGATATATTTCAATTGGTAACCACACAAGTACAAGGTTGAAACTACAAACTCTACTAACATCTTGACAACCTTTGTCATTGATGCCAAAGGGGGAGTAGTGGTATGAGAAAATTCAAATCACAAGAATCATATGCTCAGGGGGAGCACACATTTTTGGTAACATCTTTTTGGACTTCACATTTTTGGATTACAAGTTTTTGGACACTTTTTGAAATTCTCATGAGTGTTGCCATCAATGCCAAAGGGGGAGATTGTTGGCATATGCACACTCCAATGAGACATTGGAGGTGATTGAAGGTTTTGTCATTGATGGCAACCTTACAATCCTATGGCACCAGCAAGGCATTACACTAGCATTAGAAGATCACACATTACACCGACACTGACACAGAGAAAGGAAGCACACTGGCATAGAGGCCGACAGGATTTTTGATATAATATATTTTGTTATTATTGTAAAAACTTTGTAAAGCTGACTTAATATCATTATAAAATGACTTATATATATAAGAAGTCACTGTAGGATATTTTTGTAAGAAGGTAGAAAATAATAAGGCAAACCTATTATGCCAAATATAGGTTAAGGGGTATATGTAAAGAATAGAGCAGAAACCGGTACTGAATCTGGCATTGAAGATGCTATTGTAAAGTAGTATAGTTATTGGATTTATATAATCCACATTGTAAGTTGGTGAGACTTCCCAATTGAGTAGTGAGCTCTAGGGAAGTGGCCTTCTTGCATGTGTAGGCCCCCTATTGTAAGTAATATTCTCTTATTGGCCAGTAAGTGGATATTGTGGGTCACAAATCCCATCAAGGTTTTTCCCACACTGGGTTTCCTCATTAAATCAATGTGTTATGGTGAGATTTTAATGTGGTTGATTTCATTTCTATTTATTGCATTAATTCTTGCATACCGATACACTATTATAATATGTTCTACATGTTTTAAATTGATAAATTGTACACATTGGTTAGATACTGATTCACCCCCCCTCTTAGTATCTATGGGAATCCTAACAATGACAATGATGATTAGGGAGTTATTGTGAAGCCTAATCAGATTGAGCCTTTGAAACAAAATGGTCCAATTGAGACAGTCAATCTAGGTGTTATTGTTGCTGGTGGAGAAGTACAGGAACTAGAGAATTAGAATAATCAAAAGACTTTGAGGTATGTTAGATTGAATCATTATGAAAATCAAATTATTGGTGATAAGAGAAAAGGTGTTATGACTAGAAGAAGATTTGTTGCTGAAGAGGTATGTTTGATCTCTAAGATTGAGCCTAAAACTGCTCAAGAAGCTTGTAAAGATGAAAATTGGATAAAAGCAATGGAACAAGAATTGAATTAGATTGAAAAGAACAATAAATGGGAACTTGTGCCTAGACATAAAGATAAGAATGCAATTGACACTAAATGGGTATTTCGGAACAAACTAAATGAAGCTAATAAAGTAGTCAGAAGCAAAGCTAGATTGGTCTGCAAAGGTTATTCACAAAAAGAAGGTATTGATTATGAAGAGATTTTTGCTCTGATGGCAAGAATTGAAGCTATTAGATTGTTGCTTGCATATGCCACTTATAAAGATTTCAAGGTATATCAGATGGATGTCAAATGTGCTTTCTTGAATGGTGATCTTGAGGAAGAGGTTTACATTGAGAAATCTGATGGATTTTCTTTATCAGATTAAGGAGACATGGTATGCAGATTGAAGAAAAATCTTTATGGGTTGAAGCAAGCCCCTAGAGCCTAGTATGTTAGATTGGATAAGTATTTTCTAAAATTGGGATTCACAAAAGGTACTACTGATAGTAATTTGTACTTTAAGATTGAGAACAATGGTATCTTTATTGTTGAAGTCTTTGTTGATGATATCATTTTTGGAGGTGATGATGATTTGAGCATAAAATTTGTCGGTGATATGCCAAAGGAACTTGAGATGTCTATGATAGGTTAGATGAAATTATTCTTGGGATTGCAAATTTCATAGACTGGTAAAGGAATTTTTATATCTCAAGCTAAGTATGTTAAGGAATTGTTGAAGAAATTTGGGTTAGATGATTCTAAACCAGTTGGAACTCTTATGGTGACTGGCTACAAATTGTCCAAGAATGATGAATCTCTGAAAGATAATCAGAATTTGTACCAATCTATGGTTGGTGGATTTATCTACTTGACTCAAAATAGACCTAACATTATGCATGTTGTGTGCATGGCTAGTAGATATCAAGTTGATCTGAAAGAAAGTCATGTAATTGTTGTTAAATGAATATTCAGATATTTGAAGGGAACTGTGGACTATGGTTTATGGTATCTAAAGAATGATGACTTCATGTTATGTTCTTACACTAATGCCAAATGTGTTGGATATGTAGATGACTGGAAGAGTACCTCCGGTGGTGCATTCTTTCTAGGAAAGAAGTTGGTTTCATGGGTGAATAAAAAGCAAGATTCATTATCTTTATCCACTGTTGAAGCTAAGTATATTGTTGTAACTACTCAATGTACTCAGGTAGTTTGTATGAATCAAATATTGAAGGATATCAAAGTTGTGTATAATGAGCCTACTATTATTTATTATGATAATTCAAGTGCTATCAATATGTAAAAGAATCTGGCGGAACATTCTAAGACTAAGCATGTGTATATCAAGTATCATTTCTTGAGGGAGAAGGTGAGTGAGTAGGAAGTGAAATTGGAGTATGGATTATTAGATCTTGTGCATACTGACCTATGTGGACCTACAAGACTAAAAAGTGTGCAAGGTGACATATATTTCATGTTGCTGATTGATGATTATTTGGTGCAGGAGCACCTAGTTTTATTGATGTATTTTCAAAATTTTGGAGTGATTGATCATGTTTGGGTTAAATGAGTGAATAAATGACTAATGGAAAGTCCAAATGTGAGTTTTAAGTTTATTTGTAGTTTTGTGGTCTCTTGTTTTAGCTTATTTGCTCAGTTTTGGCCAAAGTGCCTTTGTAAGCCAAAAATGGCATCATTTTGCAAAATTGGGTAAAACCCCTTGTAAGGCCTCATAAGGATTTTGGAAATTTTGGTTTGATTTTAGGGAGCCATCCTAGGGAGTTTAGAGTGAGTAAAGATGCATAACTTTCAAAAATGCAAAGTGGAGCAAAAGTTGTCATTGTTGCTTAACAACTTTTTGCAACTTTTGGAGCAACTTTTCAAATATTGATCAAATAGGTGGTTAAGAAACTGATCGGTGGTTGGTTATGAGAAAGGAGGAATATAAAATTCTTTTGAAATCATTGTAAATAGGTTGGAAGATCCAAGAGAAAAGTTTGAATAACACTTGAAGGCAATTTTTCAGATTTTTTACATAAAAACTTGTAATTTTGGTTATAGCAGTCCGTACTAGATGGGTTGATCTTGTTACTATTATTTCATGGTGGTTTAGGTCTCATTGTTTTGGTTATTTCAAAGTGTTTGTATCTCTTCACAGTGTAGGTTTAATGCTTTTTTTATAAATTTTTTTAAACTGCACTGCTCTTGGTCTGAGTAAGGGATTAATACCCTAGCAATGGCTCCAACTTGAAATCCCATTGTGTTTTCTCAATGGACCTTGGGATTCAATTTATGGAGCTTGTTTATAGTGTATATATCCATTTTTTTGCCTTGGATATTGTTTTGAAACAATTTTCTATCAAGTCCTAGGCGAGCTCTGCCATAGCCCAGCTAGGGAACTTGACTATTATGTGCACTTTTACTTGTAGGGATGATCAAATATGGTTGCGCCAAGTGTTTGGAATGGAAGAAGGAAGCATAAAAGAGTCTTAGTAGAAGTATGGAGGTGTGGAAGAGTGTGGAAATCAACAAACCCTATTGGAGAAGGCTCTTAACTCTTAAACCCTCAAAAAGAGTCATTTTGGGGTCCGTATTTGTACGAACGTATCAGACAGCCTAACCTCCAGAATCTAAAAGATTGTCCAAAAGGGTATTAGGATCACTAAATCTCTTAGGAGGTCCTTTTGGCATTTTTCTGAGCAATTGAGCAAAAAACCTGAAGGTAGGGCTAATAGGGGCTCTTAGGGCTACTAGGCCTAGAAAATAGGAAATAGTGAAAGCGATAGAGAAATGGAGTGAAATCAATCATAGAAGCACATTATGGGAGTTGTTACACCATCTCAGCATCCTCCTAGTCCCCTGCAAGCGAAGGTTAAATATTTTGATATGTTGATGGTTGAACTTACTCTAGTGAGTTTTATCCTAGATCTTGAGTAATTGAGTAAACTAGTTGATAGAGAGTTTCCAAAAAGAGTTTAGGTGTTGGAATTGGTTCATGAATGATGATTAGGGTGTAAAAAAATATGGGATCCCACTATGAAACCTCATTATAACTTACAAACTAAAATTGCAACTATTTTGTGAGATCCTCCCTATCAAAATGGTATCAGAGCAAGTTAAGATTTGGGAAGAAACCAGTTGATGTCAAAGACTGAGTCAGTAGGTGAAAATAGCCTCAAGATGGTGATCATTGTAGAGTTATCCAAAAAGGTATAATACCAAGAGGAAGAGGATAGACTCCTCAGGGTAAGATTGCAACAATTAGAGAACAAACTAGGTGAAGTAGAAGACAAGATTGAGAAGGTAACTATCAAAATCAATGAAGAAAAGGGTAAAGAAGTGGTAGAAGAGGATGGAACACTTGAACCAAATCCTATTTTGGCTGAAGAACCTTTCCTTAGAGCCATCAAAGCCTTAGGAGGTAAGTCCCTAGAAGGAGAGCTATTTTTTTGTGGAAAAATGGAACCAGAAGTGGTCATGGAATGGATTGAGGGGTTAGAGAATCACTTTGAATTTGATGGAATCAGTGAAGAAAAAAAGGTGAATGTAGCCAAATATATATTGAGAGGAGAAGCCTTGACTTGGTGGAAGTTTATCCAAGAGGAGAGACAAAAGGAGGGTAAGAACTTAATTGCCACTTGGAAAGGAATGCTAGCCAAGATGAGAGAAGCCTATATCCCTTAAGACTATGAAATTCAATTACACAAGAGGAGAGAAAATTTGAGAAAAAGAGAACTAGATGTGAGAAGCTACACTAAAGAATTTTAGAAGTTGTGTTTGAGATCCAAGGTGGTGGAAGATGAAAGCATCAAGGTTGCCAGATACTTGAATGGTTTGCGGTGGAATATCCAAGCAGAGTTAAGTTTGATTGTTGGCAATTGACACTTATTAGAATTATATGTTGTCATTGATGGCAACAAGGTTCTATTGAAGGCATATACTAGTAGATACCAACATTTGGAGGCATACACTGGCAAGTACCAGTATTAGAGTAATCAGGGTCATCACCGTCACTGACACCAGCATCCAACACTTTAGTGAAGTCGACATTAGTCTAGGATCTGAAAGGTTTTATTTGTAAAATCATTTTGTAATTATTGTATAGGGTCGACATTGAATATCTTTTGTATTGTAAGCTGACATAAGGTATATTGTTTGTAAAGGGTATATAAGTCAGTCTATTAGTTCATTTTGATATATGACAAGATAGTAGAAATATGTAATGTGAAGGATATGTATGCAAGTCATTTGTATGTAAATTTTATATCATGCAATGATCAGTAGATGGTTTGTAAATAATTCATGGAGGAAAGGAGATACCAGTAGAAGGGTTCATGGTTTATGAATAGGTACATAACAAAGCTATAACCAAAACTCTTTTTGGCATTACAGATGCATTTTGTGAGTTCACCATTACTATTTTATCTTAGCAAAAGCTTGTAGTCAATGAGACTCTTTTTTGTTGAGTAGTGTACTCTAGGTAGTGTGCCTTTCTGTATGTGCAGCCCCCCATGCTATGCAATATCTTTCATATGGCCAGTGAATTGATATTGTGGGTCACAAATCCTACTGTTGTTTTTCCTATTTGAGGTTTTCCATTTATAAATTCAGTGTGTTATGGTGTTCATTCATGTGGCTAGTTTATTTACTTCATGTTATATGTTTCCTCATTTACCAGTTTATATGTGTATGTTATAAAAAGTTAAAATCTTGTGTTACCAGCAAAACACCGATTCACCCCCCCTCTCAATTTTCTTAGATTCATTGTATTCCAACAATTGGTATCAGAGCCTAGTACCTCAAAGGAATTTAAATAGCTTGAGGAAGATCCTAAAACCGAAATAATTAAACATGGCTATGGAGAAGCAACTTGAGATGGCACTTAAGGATTATGATGCTGAAAGGATGAAGAATTTAAAACTGCAAGAAGAGTTGAATTTTTCTAATGAATTCATTCTTGTTCTGGAAGAAAGGTTATCATCTTCTCAAGCTAAGAGGAAGGAACTTTTGCAAAACTAGGATGATGATGAGAAAAATGCACTTTAAGGAACAATGTCAGAAACTGAGTCAAGCAAAAATGCTCATGAAAAATGAAATGCAAGACCTAACTATGAGGATGTCAAAAGATATTGAGGACATAAAGAAGAAGGAAGAAAATATTTCTATATCTCTGAAGAATAAATTTGAAGAATGTGGCAGATTGACTCATGAGAATAATCTATTGAGAACTGGTTTGGTACAATCCCGGAATAATGAAAAAGAGCTAGAGAGACAAATAATGACTCTAAGAGATGATCTAACTACTGCAAGTGGGTATAAAGAAAAATTTAGGATTAGTGATACACAATTGGATGATTTATTAAAAAGACAAAGGCAGAGTGAAGATTTTAGAGGACTTGGATTTGTACAAGGTGAAAGCTCCGGTACTGCAAATAAAGATCAGACAAATGGTATGCAGAACTCATCTGACCTAAGGAAATCGATAAGGCAATCTAAAGCTTACAAATTAAATGTTAGATGTTTTGTTTGAAATAAATTTGGGCATATGGCTAGACAATGTAGAGATAGAGAAAATCAAAACTACAATTCAGTTCCCGATCATGCACAAATCGCAAGAAATATGGTCATAAGTCAGAAGATTGAAGAATGAATGTTAAATGTCATGCATGTGGAAAGTTTGGAAATTTGGCTAATCAATGTAGGTCAACGAATGCCACTAGATATGTCAAAGCAATTCAAAAGAACAATGTTACATGTTATGCATGTAACAAAGCAAGACTACATCGATTAGCAATGATAAAGCAAATGAGAAAGGAAAGAAGAAGGTAGGTTAAATACAACAAGATCACACCAAGAGATGGGTTAGAAAATCTAAAGGATCAAGTGGAGATGCAACAACACTGGTAACTGCACCAGTAACTCCACCGGTAGAACAAAACATCCCTGCACCGGTAGGAAATTCAACTGGTAACTGAGGCATACACCTTAGGGGTTGGCAAATTCATTGCAAATCTTGCATAGTCCCCGAAAGATATCTGGAAAGAGATCTAGAGAGTGGTATTGATCATTGATGAAGGTTTATCCGACATAAAACTATGAAACCAGCATCTGGTAGGGCACATTGCTAAAGCATTTATGATAGTGATGAATTAGGGTTTACTCACTGATAAAAAGGGAAAATGGACTCATTTTCACTCACTCAGCACTCAAGTAAACCAGAGAAAAGAAAAGGTGAATCATAGGCAATCAAGAGAGAGCAAAGGCATTCCAAAGGATTTCCAGTAGTTATCGGAGAAGTAATCATGATCTTTCAACCAATGATTGTTATCCTAGTATTTCTTTGAAATGGCATCTGGATCATCATCTTCTCCTACTTTCATCATGAATCCCATTGTTGTTGAGGTTAAGGATAGGCTTAGAACTATTTTCAAGGAAGTTCCCCAAATTGCTATGAAGGAAGACTCTACTGGTGCATTTTCAAAGGTTCTCGATGGCATGGTTTATGTGAAAGATGTCAGGGCCTATATTCACTGCACCTTGAAGGATTTGGGCACTTAGGAAATCAAGGGAATGTATCAATCTGAGATACTAGGTAGTTCTGGAACAATCAAGCCAGAATATCAAATCATTGAAGACCTAGGGTTAACCGAAATCATGTATATACCATAATTCAAGGACAAAGTGATCAGATATGTTCTAAGAAGGGACCATAATAAATTCATATAGTTGGATCAGCCTCACATGATCACCAAAGAAGCAATTTAGGCGGTCACCGACTTACCCAAAGTTTGATAGGAACTAGGAAAGAAGATCACCAACACTGCGGTTGAGAAGCTCACCGTCGCAACCCATGATGGAAGATCAATGAGGGTCAGCACCATCAAAGATATAGATGTGAAATTTTCTAGCATGAACATCAGCTACAAGGTAACTCAATCAAGTTGATTGAACTTTGTTGCTAGTTCATGTATCCATCCTGCATATCAAATGATAAAGAAAAATAAAAAGTATGACTTGTGTGAATGGTTAAGGAGTGAATTAATGTTAAATCTTGGGAAGATCAAAGGTGTTAGGAAAGGAATATTCTAATTTGGCAATCTTATTGTCTTCTTGATGTTATACTTCATGAATGAGCTACTGGGTTTGGGAAAGAAATATTGGGCTCATGATATACTAGTAGGTATGTAGATCAAAGATGTAATCACTTGGCAGTAATAGGGATGAGAAGGTTTGGGGGTACTTTAAAACTTTTCAAGAAAACATGAGACTAAGGGAAAGAATCTTCAAACACATTGTGGAGAAATATCCCATTGATAATTGCTTCATGGTAAAAAAAGATGAGATATTGATGGAAGCAGTGGAAACTAGAACAATATGCATCACTGAATTGGGGTACGAAGTTGATGACAACATATTGGAACTATATGCTAAAATGTTGATTGATTCTCCTTTGGATGATAAGGTTGAAAAATTTGGCATTGTAGAGGAGAAGGCTCTTGAGGTTAGAATTGGTTTCAACAAGAAAATGAGGGAAAAGAAGATAGACAAAATGTTTGCATTTATTCAAAATGTAGTTCATAGGATAGATACAAAACTAGGTTCTGGATCTAAACCGGTAGATCCACTAACAACAACTAGTGCTCCTGAGGTAAAGAGGCCTGAGACTTTCATTTCTTGTATCACTTCTCACTGTGATCTAGAAGATAATCAGCCTCTTGTATTCAGAGGGGTACAGAGGAAGAAAGCTGACAAGCCTCTGGTAGAAGAGAAGAAGGTGGAACCAAGGAGGAAGTAGTAAGAAAGGTAACAATAGCTTTCACACCTCCGGCAAGGAAACCTACTCGTAAGAGGAAGCCTGCTCCATCCACTCCTACAACCCCCAACAAGAAGAAAAAGAGTGCAATAGATGAAGCAATTGAATCTGGTAATGTTACCATCATCGCCCCAATGACTTGTGCAGAATTGATAGATGAGGTAACTAAAGATGGAATTTTGAAGAATGTGTCAAATTTCTATAAAGATTTAGATGATAATGAGTAGAATGAAATGGAAGAAGCAATTTTGTTACATTTAGACATATATAAGAAGGCTTTGGTAGAGATTTTGAAGGAAATTCCTTTATCATTGTATAATAAGTTAAATGCAAGGAGATTAGATGCAATCAGGAGGGACAAAGAGATTAAATAAGTTGAACTTTTGAGTATGTGTGGTTCTATAAATAATGAGCAAATGAAAAGATGTATAGAAGTTGCAAATAGAACAATCTTTAGCAGCAAACCTCGACAAATAAGCTTAATGATGGGTAGAGTCAATGAGATAATAAATGAGACCAGAGATGGTTGGGATAAATTCTTCCAAAAGAATCCTGATTTTCTTACTTCTCAAGAAGAATTTGCTAAGGCAACAACTCCCACCATTCCAGATAGATCTAAAGGGAAAGGAATTTTGGGAAGTTTAGATCAAATTTTGAATGAACCGGTAGCTAAACCTAAAAATGATGAGAGTGTATAGACTAAACCAATAGAGACAACATTTATATAGTCTAAGAAAGGTAAAATAGATAATGAATAGGATACTAATAACATTATGGATAATACTCCACTGACAATAACAGATACTGCACCAAGTGGCGAAGCCACCAGTGGAAAAGAGGATGAGAAAAGGGATACACCAAGAGAGGATAAGGAAAATGAGATTGATAAGACACCCAATACCATAATGGCAATTGATTCCCCAATAAAACTTTTGGCAATTGACAATTCTCAAGTTGAGAAGAAATCAACCACAGAGATGAGTCCCACAGAGCTAATCATGATGGCTACTCAAAAGCTAATGAAGGAAGGATCTATAGGCAAAGGAATAATAGATCAATCAATAACAGTTTTGCATAGATTGATTCCTGATTGTATGATTGAAAATGAAGCAAGCCCCTCTGACAAGCTTAAGGCATTGACAAAGCACATATCTAAAAACTTTCAATCATTACAATGGATTTCCGACAAGAAAGCACTTGAAAGATTTACTCTGACCAAGAAAGACGCTTTTGACTAGATTATTGAGGCAGAGAAGAGGAAGGTTGAAGAGAAACTTATACTTATTGAAAATTATTTGAAATAGTGTACTAATATCTACAGGGTCGGTTATAATATAGAAATTTCTATAGCAAATGTAGATAAGAGGATAAAGGAGTTACATGAACAAATTGCTAATATTGCTAATTCTTTCTATGGACTAACTTCACTTACATCCATTGATGGACAAATTTTGACTTTGGAGAACCAAATTTTTTATTTTGGAAAGGAAAGAGACAAGATTATTTAAAGAGAAAGAAGTCTCAGATGTTTGGTTAGTCCAAGATTGGATTCACTTGGTGTACATAAGAGGGAATGTATGGATGTGTTTGTGAAGCCCACATTGGCAGAAATCAATTAGAAAGAAACACTTGCACATTTACTGAGTAGATTTGTATCCATATCTGAAACATTCAAAAACCAACTGGGATACCTATGTACAGTTGCTAGAGAAAGCTTACCCAGAAATCTTTAAATTGGTCAAGCTCTGGTAAAGTAATCTATAATTATTCTTTCAATTCTTTCACCGGTCTATGGCATTATTGCCAAATGGGGAGTATATGTATGTAAAAAGTATATAATCCTAGGGGGAGGATGTTAGGATTCCCATGGATACTGAGAGGGGGGGGTGAATTAGTATCTAACCAGTATATTGAATTTCTTAACTTAAAACATGTAGAGCATATTAAAACAATGTATCGGTAAATAGGAAGTAATGCAATAAATAGAGATAAAAGAAACCACATGAAAAATACACCATAACACAATATTTTATTGAGGAAACCCGATGTGGGAAAAACCTCGGTGGGATTTGTGACCCACAATATTCACTTACTGGCCAATAAGAGAATATTACTGCTACAAGAGGGGCCTGCACATGCAAGAAGGCCAAGTGCCTAGAGCTCACTACTCAATTACAAAAAGAGAAGTCTCACTGACTTACAAAATGGATTATACAAATCAAGTGTCTTATACTACTTCAAAATAGCATCTATAATGCTAGATCCAGTATTGGTTTCTACTCTGCTTCTTACATAAATCCTTAACCTATAATTCGCATAATAGATCTATCTTATTTCACCTAATTACATTCTACCATATCTCTACTAATGTTCTACAATGATCTCTTATATATATGAGTCATTTTACAATGTTTCCAAGTTGGCTTATAAATATTTTATAATAATAAATAAAATATATTATAACAAAAATCCTATCGGCCTCTGTGCCGGTATGCTTCCTTTCACTGCCAGTGCCTGTGGTTTGAGTGTCGGTGTAGAGTCTGATCTTGCTAGTGCCGGTGTAATGCCTTGCCAGTGTCATAGGATTGTAAGGTTGCCATCAATGACAAAACCTTCAATCACCTACAATGTCTCATTGGAGTGTGCATATGCCAACAATGTCCCCCTTTGACATTGATGGCAACACTCATGAGAAAATTTTAAAAGTGTATCCAAAACTTGTAATCCAAAAATTGTTTCCAAAAATGTGTACCAAAAATATAAGCTCCCCCTGAGTAGATAAGTCTTTTGCTGGTTATTTTCTCATACTACTACTCCCCCTTTGGCATCAATGACAAAGGTTGTCAAGGTGTCAATAGAGTTGTAGTTTTCTGTCTCAACCTTGTAACTGAGTGGTTACAATTTGAAAAAGATCTGCCAAAACCAAATTTATGCTTTCCATGAACTTCTTACTATCTTTTATTGCTGCCTTTGTTCTTTGAACTATACTAGTGAGGTGCTGCATATGCTTTGCTGGTGTTTTCTGTCCTTGTACTAATGCCTCAGATATTTCCTTCTACAAGGATGCTAGATAGTCTAGTCTTGGACTTAGTCTTAGTCTCAGATTCTTAGCCTTGATTATTATTCTCTCCTTTTCTCTTTCTAACTTAAGTAATTCTTCCTCGAAACGTGTTATCTTTTGTTCAAAAACTGATAATATATCAGGTTAATTAACAAAATTGTCAACAAGTTTATTGATTTCATCCTGTACCTTGCTCATTTTCTTATCTATGTCAATTGTTAGAAAGTTTGTCTTGCAAATGTCTTTGTATAGAGTTTTAAATTCCTTCAATGAGTTGCATAGTTCCGGTAGAAGTGTTTCAAATTCCCTAGTACACTTCTTTATTTGATCCTCAAAGAATTTTGTTTTTCAATTTCTAACCTGTCTTTGAATGCCTCTTTCTTTATTTTCTCAACTGTCACTGTGTTCTCAGTGATGTATTTAGACAAAGTGTCAAGTTGGCTTAAAGAATCCTTATTATCTATATTGTAGTTTAGAGCTATCATCTTCAAAATTGGGATTGTGTCATCTATATCTCTATATGCCTGTGAACTACAATCAGTTATTCTTTTAATGGAGTCCAAAAGAACTTCAATTACATTTATTGATTTGTAACCTACTAAGGAGGAACCGACATTATGAATTCCACCGATGGAGGAAGTAACCAAGCTTGTAGTGACCTCTGGTAGGTCTATCTATGTTTCCATTTCCTTAAGCAAGGGTTTTTGTTCCTCTCCTATTATCGGTGGCACTATTTCCATATGAACCTATTCCTGCTCCGGAGCCTATTGCTCTTCTTGTCTCTCTATCTGTTGATCTATTTCAGTCTCTATTTGAGTCTCTTCCTGTTGCCCTGTGTTATCATCTTCCATTTTTCCTTCAGTGTTATCAATTTTGTTAGTTGCCGGTGGCTCACTAGCCATATCTGTCTTACCGGTTGTGTCCTGGTCTATCATAATGTTGACCTTTTGAGTATCAACATCAACTGTGTATAAAACCTCAGGATTAGGATTTGTTTCCTCTATATCCATACTCTCATCTGCCAGTTGATCTTAAGTTGTTGTTACCAGTGGAGTAATTGGAGGTGGTGGGAGTAAGTTATCTTTTACTTTGATGCTAGGAGGTCCACCGACATTTCCTTTTCCCTTGTCCTTATCTTTCTGATATACTTTTATTGGTTTAGGGTTTCTATACTCTTCCTATTTTTCCTTCTCAACAAGGAATATATCCCATGCATTTTTTGTTTCCTCTGTTACCTCATTTACTCTTCCAACCATTAGTGCAATATGCTGGTGTGCAGTAGAGAATACTGACTGGTTGGCCTCTACAATTAAGTCATCTATCTCCTTTGGTGAGTCTACTAGGTAAACAACAAGTAATTTTTCAACTTTAATTTTCTTATCCAGCTCTACAACAGCTTGTCTTCTTGCTTCCAATCTTTTGAACAGTTCATCTGGTAGTTCATCTACCACTTCCATTAAGAACTTCTTCTAGATATCCAGGTGTAAAATGACACCATTTTCAACTTGCTCTTTCTCATCTGTTGATAATGTATTATATAACTTTTCTATGTTCTTGAGTTTTCCTTCCACTGTGATTTCATTCAACAATTTGTCAATTGGGGCAATGTTTTGTTGAGTCCTTTTCTTCTTGGGTGTTAGCTTTTTCTTTGGGGTTTTCTTCTTGACCGAAGACCTCATTGTCTGTTGTTTTTGTCTAGTTCTTCTAGGTGAGGGTGTGGATGCCAGTGAAGGATCCCTTTTCCTTACAACTCTTTTCAATGTTGCTGGCATGTCATTCTCTGAAGAAGTTGCAACCGGTGATAGGTGAGTTTCAGGCTGTAATGTTACTAACTCATCCTCAGTGATACTGGTTTGTTTTAGTACATCTTCTTTGATTGCCTTAGCCTGTCTTGAACCTCTTCTCGTAGTTGCTTCAACTTTCTTCACTCTCTTCTTAGATTGAATTTGGCTTTCAATGGTCTTAGCACTACCGAATACTTCTTCCTTGGGTGCTTCAAGAAGGGATTTAGCATAAGTTTCAATGATGTGATCATCGGTCTCATAACCCATCTCAGTAACCCAAATTGTTCTTGGGATAATTGCTTCCATCCATTTCTCATCCTTTTTAATCACAAAGCATATATCATCCTTGTATTTGTTAACAATTTTCTATGACAGTCTGACTCTTTTGTTTATTCTGGCCTTTAGTGCTTGAAAATACTCATTAATATTCTTTTCCTTGTTTTCACCCATGTTGAATAAGTCTGATAATTGTTTCCCTACCGGTATGTCAAATCCAAGGTTCTTGTTGCCTATACCGAGCACTTGTTTGGTTATGTGTAGCATTAAGCATACAAGTAAATTACCAAATCTAAAAGTCCCTTTCTTATCCTTCTTGATTTTTTCTAAATTATCAGTCAACTCATCTTTTAGCCATTCACATACATCAATTTTCACATTGTCCTTAACCATGTCATAAGCACTCTTTATGCATAAACTGGAAACTGAGTTAAGTCTGTTTACATGAGTTGCTTTGTAACCTAGAATCATGCTAATGAATCTCACATTTATTTCAATTACATCATTAACCCTCAAGGACCTTTTGTTGGATGTTGCACCAGTTAATTTTGTTTCTATGTCATTTGAGACCTTCTTTGTCTTATCTGGTTTGTTACTAGTGGAAGGTGTAGACGTCTAAAAATGACCATATTCCTAAATGAATATTTTATGTTCATTTCTCTATTTAATTAAATCCAATTTGATTAAATTATCCACATTCTTCAATTTTATTAAGTAAATTACTCAATTTATTTAAATAAAATTTACTATATCCATTTAATGAATAAATCATTTTATTCAAATTAATCCTCCTATCCACTTTTAATTAAATTCAAATTTAATTAAATAGTTATCCTAAATTGAATAAATCTAATTTATTTAATTTCTCCAAATTGCAATCAAATTGAATAAAATCATTTAATTCAATTTAAATCCTATTATCCCCCCATCCACTTGCAAAATCCCAAACCCATTTCTAATCCCTTCTAGAATCTTCTAATCCCTTCTAATTAACCTAACCCCTCCTCTAAACTTTGTCACATGTCTAAGCAAAGGGAAGTCACTTCTCAAAGCCTCAAAGTCTTTGATAACCATTAAAGGCTTTCAACCTTAAACCACTAAATGTCTCAAAGTCTTTGATAACCTTTGAAAGCTTCCAACCTTCAACCACTTAATCCACAAAGTCTCCAATAACCATTAATGGTTAACTCAAACCCTCCTACATGGTTAAAACATTTGTTTTGACTCAACCTCTACCCAACCCAAGGGTCTCATCAGGCCTTTAATGCTTTGACCATGATTATCTCTTAATCATTTGCACAAAGGTTTATCCTTGGATTAACTCCTAATCCAGTGGGTAATCCTAACTTAGACTTGACCCTTAGCCTCTAGATAACTATTAGGTCTTCTCAGGCATTCAATACCTCCAACCCCTTCTTTCAACCCAATCTTATGTTGACATTTGTCACCATGTCATTGGTGCAAATTGTGCACATGGATCCCCAACTTTCAAACTTGGCCCTTGATTAAACCTTTCAATCCTGACCATCCATTGCCCTGTTTGTGCTATAAATAGAGCTCTCATTCCTCCATTTTCAACAATCATCCTTCAAATTTGTAGCATCACACTTATGCTCAAATACATTCAAGCTTTCTCATTTCATATATGCTCATCATTTAGCCTCTCTTTTAAATCAGGAAGTAGACTAAATATGCATGTTTAGAATACTTACTTTATCATTTTAGCTCAATCATACATTAAATATATCATGTTAGGATAGTATTCATACTAATCTCATCATCTTATCATCTAGTTTATTGCATTTCTAGAATCATACATAGCTTACAACACATCTCATACTAAAATCAATCAAAGCATCCCTCGTTCTTGCATTTGCCATCCCTAAACCATTTTGCTCAGTGATCTGAGAGCAAAACATTGGTTTGAGGGACATTGTGAGATAGAGAACCATGGGACCCTCCTTGGGAAGCTGAGTAATACGTTATTACTCCATAGCTTGCACCAAGAAGTCCTGTGTGTGTGTGTGGACAAGTATTCTAACATATTTTCACATATTGAATTCTATCAAACCACTTTTCCTGCATACAGAAGGTAACCCTGTTACAACTTTCACAACTTGGTAATTTTGTGAATTGAATCTAGCCAAAATAATGCACCATGTACCCTGCTCAACACTATCCTAATCACTTCCTTAGGAAAGTTTGGAATGCAGAGGATTTCAGTGAATCCTAGGGTTTCAACAATTTTGTGTTCAGGTTTTATATTTCCAGAGTTATCATATATAACAGTTTTGTACTTGTTTTTTATTTCTTCATCTCCTAATTCCTCTATATTGCAATGGATGTACATTCTAGGATCTTCCGCAAAAACAACTCCTTTTGGGATTTGGGAGAATGCACCAATATTGTCATCCTTCTTAGCTATCTTGGGAACTAGTTGAAATATGGGCCTAGGGCATTTGATTACCTCGACTACAGTAGGGTTTGCCATGAATTCAGGTGCAGAGAAGGATGCCATGATTATAAATACCTTTTTCTACCTTAGGAAGGATTGATTCCTAAAGTGCTTTGCCTCTTTGCTCAAAATGCCTTAGCTCTCAAAATTTCGCGCTCTTCAAATGTTTGAATTCTTGGTGAAGTGAAATGGAGCAAAAATCACAAATTTATAATGTTTATTTGCCATCTACCACATTTAATGCATGCCGGTTAAGTAATCACTTAACATTGTCTGCCGGTATAGAAGTAATTTTCAACTTCTTACCATTAACCGAGGGAATAATAGCATATGTCTCATTTGATTTCCAAACCCTCAAGAAATATCATTCAATTTGATGAAGAGCTTCCTATCAGTGGAGTACTACTTTGTTCTACTGGTGGAGTGTTGATTGGTTCTACCAGTGGAGGAGTATTTCCAACATTATTTAGGTCTAACTTTGTAATCCATCTTTTTGAGAATTCTTGTTTAACCTCTTCAACCTTTTCTTTTCCTTTCAAACTAGAACTTTTGTTGTCTGTCGGTGATCCTTTACTTCTGCAGAATTTTGCAATATGCCCAATCTTGTTACATGCATAGCAAGTCAAATTATTCTTCTGAATAGCTTTCCCATAACCTATGTCGGTTTGTGTTCTACATTGATTAGATAAGTGTCCAAATCTTCCACAAACATAACATCTCACATTTATTCTGCAATTTTCAGAGTTATGACCAACTTTGTTGCATTTTGAACATTGACCAGTGGGAGTGTTGATGTCCTGATAATTTCTAGATCTACATTGATTTTCTCTATGACCATACTTATTACAGTTAAAGCATTTTTCATTGAATTTATAAGCAGTAGGTTGTCTTACCGGTTTTCTATGATCCTGTGTTTGCAGTACTGGAGCTTTCTCCTACCTCAAAGTCAATTCCACAAGTGTCACCATTAGGTTTTTGAATCTTCAACAAGTCACCAAGTTCTTCTGAGCTTTTCTTGAATTTTTCTTTGTGTTGATTTGCAATATCTAGTTCTTTTTCTAAGATCTCTTTCTGTCTCATCAGTTCATTGGAGTCATTCTGTGCATACATTAGATCTGTCTTCAATAAGTCATTTTCATAGCTAAGTCTTGTGTTCTCATTTGCTGCATCACTTAGTCTTCAGTTCAACTCTTCTTCATTCTTCTTCCTATCTTCAATTTCCTTACAGAATCTCATGGTCATGTCTTGCATTTCATTCTTCATTGTCATGTTCTCTTGTTTTAGCTTGCTTATTTGATCATTAAGTGATTCTTTTTCATCATTTTCATTTTGCATCTTTTCACATAATTCTCTTCTCTTGTTTCTTGCAATGGTAAAATTCTCTTGAAGTGCCTGAATGATATCTTGAGCTTCCTTTAGATCATCTTCAAGTTTGATGTTTTTCAATTTTTTTGTTTCATAGTCTAAGAGAGTTGCTTCTAGTTGCTTCATCATATTTTCCATTTCTACCGGTGTTAAGATCTTCCTCAAGCTATTAGGCTTCTGAAAATAGAGGACTAGGCTCTGATACCAATTGTTAGGATTCCCACAGATACTGAGAGGGGGGTGAATCAGTATCTAATTGGTATATTGAATTTATTAACTTAAAACATGTAGAGCATGTTAAAACAGTGTATCGGTAAACAAGAAGTAATACAATAAACAGAGATAAAAGCAACCACATGAAAAACACACCATTACATAATATTTTAATGAGGAAACCCAGTGTGGGAAAAAACTTGGTGGGATTTGTGACCCATAATATTCACTTACTGGCCAATAAGAGAATATTACTACTACAAGAGGGGCCTACACATGTAGGAAGGCCAAGTGCCTAGAGCTCACTGCTCAATTACAAAAAGAGAAGTCTCACTAACTTACAAAATGGATTTATAAATATAGTGTCTAGTACTACTTCAAAATAGCATCTATAATGCCAGATCCAGTACCAGTTTCTGCTCTGCTTCTTACATAAACCCTTAACGTATAATTCGAATAATAGGTCTGCCTTATTTCACCTAATTACATTCTACCACATCTCTACTAATGTTCTACAATGATCTCTTATATATATGAGTCATTTTATAATGTTGCCAAGTCAGCTTATAAATATTTTACAATAATAAACAAAATATATTATAACAAAAATCCTGTCGGCCTCTGTGTTGGTATGCTTCCTTTCACTACTGGTGCTGGTGGTTTGAGTGCCAGTGTAGAGTCTGATCTTGCTGGTGCTAGTGTAATGTCTTGCCGATGTCATAGGATTGTAGGGTTTCCATCAATGACAAAACCTTTAATCACCTACAATGTCTCATTGGAGTGTGCATATGCCAATAGAGGATATATGATAGATTATGTTGCAAACATAGTCAATTAGCTTAGGGGGAGCATGTTTCAGTTGAACTAGTAGGGAATCCATTTTTCATATAAGTGTTGCCATCAATGCCAAAGGGGGAGATTGTTGGCAATTAACACTCATTATATTCATATGTTGTCATTGATGGCAAAAAAATCTATTGAAGGCAAATACTAGCAAATACTGACATTTGGAGGCATACACCGACAAATACCGGCACTAGAGTAATCAGGGTTATCATTAGCATCGACACCGGCATCTAGCACTTCAGTGAAGCTGACATCAGTTTGGGATCCGAAAGGTTTTATTTATAAAATCATTTTGTAATTATTGTACAGGGTTGGCATTGAATATCTTTTGTATTGTAAGCCGACATAAGGCATATTGTTTGTAAAGGGTATATAAGTCAGTCTATTATGTCATTTTGATATATGACAAGGTAGTAGAACTATGTAATGTGAAGGATATGTATGTAATTCATTTGTATGAGAATGTTATATCATGCAATGATTAGTATATGGTTTGTAAATCATTCTTGGAGGAAAGGAGATAACGGTAAAAGGGTTCAGGGTTTATGAACCAGTACAAAACAAAGTTAAAACCATAACTCTTTTTGGCATTGCAAATGCATTTTATGAGTTCACCATTATTGTTTTATCTCAGCAGAAGCTTGTAGTTAGTGAGACTCTTTTGTGTTGAGTAGTGTGCTCTAGGGAGTGTGCCTTCCTGCATGTGCAGGCCCCATGCTATGTAATATTTTTTATATGGCCATTGAATTGATATTGTGGGTCACAAATCCCACAATAGTTTTTCCTCTTTGAGGTATTCCAGATATAAATTCAATGTGTTATGGTGTTCATTCATGTGGATGGTTTATTTACTTCATGTTATATGTTTCCTCATTTACCGATTTATATGCGTATGTTATTAAATATTAAAATCTTGTGTTACTGGCAAAGAACTGATTCACCCCCCCCCCCCCCCCCCCCCCTCTCTGTGTTATTGGATTCATTGTATTCCAACATTTTTGTGTCCTAATACTATGCACAAGTTCTATCAATTAGCACTCAAGGTGGAAGAGAAGAGTAAAAAGAAACAAGAGCAAAGCAATAGAGCCAAAGATATGGGAAGAGATGGTAGAGGATATAGAGGTAGCTATGGTGTAGAAGAGGTGTAGAAAAAAGATCTCAAGGGGATTCCAAGTTGGTAGAGAAAAGTGGGGATTCCAATAGAAAGAGTATCTATAGAGGAAGGTCTAGTGAATCAAGAAGATGACCCTATTTTGCCACAATGAAGTGCTACAATTGCCATCAAATTGGACACCTAGCCTATAGATGTCCTAAGAATTCTTCTTAATCCCAAGGAGGTGAAAGGAGAGTAAGTTATATTCAAGAAGATGTAGCAAATGTGAAGACATCAGAAGCAATTTTAGATTCTGAGGTTGGAGAGAATCTCATTATAAGAAGAGTTTTGATCAAAGAACCTATTAAGGAGAAACCTAGTCAAAGAAGATCCTTGTTTAGGATAAAGTGAAAGATCATGGATAAAGTGTGTAGAGTGGTGGTGGATTCAGGATCCACTGATAACATAGTGTCAAAAGAAGTAGTAAGCAAACTCAACCTGCAAAGAATTCCACATAGTGATCCTTATAGGGTTACTTGGCTCAATAAGGGGTAGCATGTTTTGTTAAATGAGTAAACTTGGGTGGAGTTCACCATAGGAGGATACAAAGACAAGATCTTGTGTGACATCTTGCCAATGGATGCATGCCACTTGCTCCTAGGTAGGCCTTGGTAATTTGATAGGAAAGCAATACACCATGGGGAAAAGAATTCATATACCTTTTAAAAAGATAGAGTTACCTATAAAATTCAGTCCTTAGGAGATGAAGAAGAGAGCATATCTAAAGGTTCTAATGTGCTACTAGTTGGTGAGAAGGAGTTCATAAACACTCTCAAAGAAGGAGAAGGAGTGGAGTTTGCATTTGTTGTGAAACCAAAAGAGAAAAAAATGGATAAGAAGGTTAGTATCCCTTTGAAGTGTAGCAAGTACTCAATTAGTTCAAGGAGATCATAAGTAATTGAACACCTGCAACCTTACCTCCTCAACGTGCCATAAGTCATCAAATCGACATCATACCCTGAGCCTCATTGCCTAATAAAGCATCCTAAAAAATGACACCGGAGCAAAATAAAGAAGTAGCTAAAAAAATCCAAGAACTTTTGGATAATGATCTGATAAGAAAGAGCATCAGCCCATGTGTAGTTTCCACTATTTAATCACCAAAGAAGGGAGGTACTTGGAGACTTTGCACTAATTCAAGAACCATAATCTAAATTACAATCACGTATAGGTTTCCCATTCCAAGAATTGAATATTTGATGGATTGTTTAGGGGGTGCTAAGTATTTTACCAAGATAGACCTCAAGAGTGGCTACCACCAAATCAGAATCAAGGAGGGAGATGAATGGAAGACAACATTCAAAACCATAGAAGGAATTTATAAATGGCTTGTTATGCCATTTGGACTCACAAATGCCCCTAGCACATTCATGAGACTCTTGAATGAAGTACTCAAGGATTGCATTGGTAAATTTGTGGTTGTTTATTTACATGACATCTTGATTTTTAGTAAGTTTAAAGAAGAACAGCTTAAACATATTGAGATTGTATTGAAGCAATTATGTGATGAGAAACTAACTATCAATTTGGAGAAATGTGAGTTCATGAAATAGGAGTTGGTATATCTTGGGTTTGTAATCTCAAGTGGTTATTTGAAGATGGATACCTCAAAGGTGTAAGCCATAATCAGTTGGCCTACACCTAAAACAGCAAGTGAAATGAGGAGTTTTCATGGTTTGGCATAATTTTACAGGAAGTTCATCTGAGGGTTCAATGAGATATGTGCATCTATGCTTGAAACAATCAAAGGAGGTGTAAAGACTAAATTTCAATGGATAAAATAGGCACAAAAAGGATCACTTGATCTCTTGAAGAAAAAGGTGGCTACTCAACCTATCCTTGTTCTTCCAAGCTTTGACCAGCTCTTCACCATAGAATGTGATGCAAGCAACATAGCAGTTGGAGCGGTTCTAAGTCAAGACAATAGACCGGTTGCATTTTTTAGTGAAAAGCTCAATGAATCCAAGAAAAGGTATTCTTCCTATGATTTGGAGTTATATGCACTTGTTCAATCACTTAGGATATAGAGGCACTATTAATTACCTAAAGAATTTGTTGTTTACACTAATAACCAAGCTCTTAGTTTTCTCAACTCCCAAGAAAAGTTGAATCATAGGCATATCAAATGGGTAGAATATTTGTAATCCTATACTTTTACCATTAAACATAAAAAAGGTCAATATAATAAGGTTGTTGATGCATTAAGTAGAAGGTTGCTAAAATTTCAAGAAGTGCAGCTCAAGACAATTGGAGTGGATAGTTTCGAAAGGCTATATCAAGATGATGAAGATTTTTTTGCCATCTACAAGATTTGTCAAGAGTTTATGAATTATTTTCATGGTGAATATGAAGATTTTACTTTTCAAGATGGTCTTTTGTTTAAAGGAGGACAACTTTGTGTACCAAGAGGGTCCATGAGAGATAACAAAAGAAGCACAATGGTTGCTTAAGTGGTCATTTTGGGTTGAATAAGACTTTGGAACTTGTTCAAAGATTCTACTATTGGCCAAAGATGCAAAGGGATATCAAAACATATGTGGAGAAATGTGTTGTTTGTTAAAGAGAAAAAGGAACTTCTTCTAATGCTGGACTCTATCAGCCATTACCTATTCCAAATTGGCCATGGGAGTGTGTAAGTATGGATTTTGTTGTTGGTTTACCCAAGACCAAAATTGGATTTGATAGTATCTATGTTGTGGTAGATAGATTTAGTAAAATGGCCCATTTCATTCCATGTAAGGTGACTCATGATGCTAGTCATATTGCTCATTTTTTTTCAGGGAAGTCATTAGGATTAATGACTTACCAATCAGTATAGTGTCAGATAGAGATACAAAATTCATTGGTCACTTTTGGAAAACTTTATGGCAGAGATTGGGTACTAACTTGTCTTTTAGCTCATCCTACCATCCCCAAATTGATGGCCAAAAAGAGGTGGTAAATAGGTCTCTTGGGAACCTTCTTAGATGTTTTACAAAGAAGTATGGACATGCTTGGGATTAGATCATCCATCAAGCTAAATTTGCTTACAATGACAATGTGAATAGATCAACCAGTAAGAGTCCTTTTGAAGTAGTTTATGGGATTTATCCAAGAGGTGTGTTGGAGCTTAGAGACATTGGGAGTATGGAGAAAAGGAGTGGAAATATTGTTGACATGGCTCAGTCCATGAGGGAGATTCATGAGCAAGTAAGACAAGCTTTACAAGATAACTCTCAAAGAATCAAGGATAAAGTGGATGGAAAGAGGAGGGATGTGCAATTTTATATTGGTGAATTAGTGATGGTGCATTTGAGAAAAGAAATGCTTTAGAAATTTGTCTCTAGTAAGCTTAAAATGAGGAGGATTGGACCTTGTAATGTCTTGGCCAAGTATGGGCAAAATGCCTACAAACTTGATCTACCCGGGATATGGCTTTGTCTCCTATTTTTATTGTTGTAGATTTGGTGCAGTATAAAGGAACACTTCCAAAGGAATGCAATAGAGTCTCAGAGGTCTCTCAGCCACTTTTAGACCTACCTTTTCCACCTATACCTAGGTTTCAAGCCGAGAACGTGTTGGATTCAAGAATCCTAAAAAATACTAGGCATGCCGCCTATATGGAGCACTTGGTTAAGTAGCAGTATCTTCCAGAAACTGAGGTCACTTGGGTACCTAAAGCATACTTTCCAAAGCTTGGAATTTCCCTCTCTTTTTTGCCTCGAGGAGTCACTTGACTTATTTCTCATTGGGGGAGTATGGTGCAGGAGCACCTAGTTTTATTGATGCATTTTCAAAATTTGGAGTGATTGATCATGTTTGGGGTAAATGAGTGAATAAAGGACTAATGGAAAGTCCAAATGTGTGTTTTAATTTTATTTGTAGTTTTGTGGTCTCTTGTTTTAGCTTATTTGCTTAGTTTTGGCCAAAGTGCCTTTGTAAGCCAAAAATGGCATCATTTTGCAAAATTGGGTAAAACCCCTTGTAAGGCCTCATAAAGCTTTTGTACATGTTGGTTTGATATTAGGGAACCATCCTAGGGAGTTTAGAGTGAGTAAAGATGCATAACTTTCAAAAATGCAAAGTGGAGCAAAAGTTGTCATTGTTGCTTGACAACTTTTTGCAACTTTTGGAGCAACTTTTCAAAAATTGATCAAATCAGTGGTTAAGAAATTGATGTGTGGTTGGTTATGAGAAAGGAGGCATATAAAATGATTTTTAAATAATTTTAATGGGTTGGAAGATCCAAGAGAAAAATTTGAATAACACTTGATGAAAATTTTAAGAATTTTACATAAAAACTTGTAATTTGTGTTATATTAGTCCATACTAGATGGATTGATCATGTTATTGTTCTTTCATGGTGGTTTGGGTTTCATTGTTGTGGTGATTTGTAAGTGTTTTTATCTCTTCATAGTGTAGGTTTAGTGCTTTGTTTATAAATTATTTTGAACTGCAGTGCTCTCGGTTTGAGAAAGGGATTAATACCCTAGCAATGGATCCTTGGCCCTTGGGATTCAAGTTATGGAGCCTGTGTATAGTGTTTATATCCATTTTGGTTCATTGGAGATTGTTTAGAAAAAAATTTCTATCAAGTCCTAGGTGAGCTCTATCATAGCCCAGCTAGGGAACTTGACTGTTATGTGCTCTTTTGCTTGTAGGGATGATCAAATATAGTTGTGCCAAGTGTTTGGAATGGAAGAAAGAAGACTAAAAGAGTATCAGTAGGAGTGTAGAGGTGTGATAGAGTGTGGGAATCAACAAACCCTATTGGACAAGGCTCTTAACCCTTAAACCCTAAAAAAGAGCCATTTTGGGGTCTGTACATATACGGATGCATCAGATAGCCTAACCTCTTGAAACTTAAAGATTGTCCAAAAGGGTATCCAAATCACTAAAGACCTTAGGAGGTCCTTTTGGATTTTTTATGAGCAATTGAGCAAAAACCATGAAGGTAGGGCTAATAGGGGCTCTTAGGGCTACTAGGCCTAGAAAATAGGAACTAGTGAAAGCAATGGAGAAATGGAGTGAAATCAATCATAGAACCACACGATGGGAGTTTCTAAACCATCTCAACATCCTCTTAGTCCCTTGCAAGTGAAGGTTAAAGATTTTAATATCTTGATGGTTGAGCCTACTCTAGTGAGTTCTAGCCTGGATCTTGAGTAATTGAGTAAACTAGTCGATAGAGAGTTTCCCAAAAGAGTTTAGGTGTTAGAATTGGTTCATGGATGATGAGTAGGATGTAAAAAAACATGGGAGACCACTATGACACCTCGTTCTAACTTATGAACTAAAATTGCAACTATTTTGTGAGATCCTCCCTATCATTATTCCAAAATGGTGTGGGTTATCTTAATCAGAAGCACTGAACAAATTCTTGATATTCAAAGACAAAGTTGAGATCGAGTTAGGATTGAAGCTAAAATATTTAAGATTAGACAGAGCAGGATAATTCTCCTCTAATGATTTTGATTCATTTTATGAGAAGCATGGGATTAGAAGACAATTATCTACTCCTAGAATCCCTCAATAGAATGGACTTGTTGAAAGTAAGAATTGTTGGCATTTGCATAAAGATTGCATTAATGATATGTTATGTTGTCATTGATGATTTATGATATTGTTGATATTGTTGTTATTGATATTGTCTTGTAATTGGTAGGAAGAGCTTTGTGGAAGATGTTGTAAACCAGTATATAGGTATGTGAGTTGAACTGGTAACCAGTGTATAAGGTTAAACCCTTTCTATGTTATGTAACTGGTAAACCCTACCAGTTGTTTTTATTAGACCCTAACTGATTAAGTTTGCTGAAATGGCCATGTTGGCTTATTAATGATTGACTGACAATTATAGTGGCACATGTGGTCATTGTATGAAGGTAAGTTTAGATTGTTTTGGCATGTTTGTTTGATTGTCTAGGGAATGAGAAAAGTGGATTGCATCTAATGCAAAGTGTGTGATGAGTTACAAGTCTGATGAAGTGGTGACCATGGAGAGGTTGGAATTTTCTTGAAGAATGTGTATAGATTGCTATGTAAATCCAATGGTCACACTTGAACTGATTTGTTTGTAATCTCTATGAGAGAATTAGGTTTATGTTGTGTTACCAACCTAATTGATTTGTATTTAAGGTCAAAGAATTTATTTTGTAAAAAGTGTTGGCATAAATCAGTTTGAGTAAAGGAAGATTGAAGCTTAAAAGGATCTGATCAAGAAAATGTAGTGCTATTCAAACAGATCAAGAAAAACCTATTGTCTTGTAACAATTATAGCAGAATTGAAATCCCCTAATCGGGTAAGATCTAACAAGCTTGGCTACTTCTTAAATCCTCTAACAAGGTGGTCCATTAGCTTGGGTTCTCAAATCCTCTACCAAGGTTACTCCTAATAGGGTATTTTCTTTTTATCAAGGTATTTGTAAATCCCTTAATTGGGTGATTCCCAATAGGATTAGGTCTTAATGAGAATTATTGTAAAAGCTTTAACAAGCTTGGATCCTAATAGGGTGAACTTTAGAAGAGTTTAGATAGCTATCTTGTTAGTCTCATCTCACTGTGGTTTTTACTTATTTGGGTTTTCTATGTATAAACATTAGTGTCATGTGGTGAATGTTTTTGTGGTTATGATCTTCTTTGTTGATTTGATTAACTTCTGATAAGGCATGATAACTGGAAGCATTGAGAGATGGAGTATGTTGATATATGATTAAGCATTTAGATGTTTACAAGATTAAAGTTGTTTACTATTATGTTGCTATAGTAGTTATCCGGTTGATGTTGAGTATTCTTATGAGTATTTATCTTGACAGTGATATTTTATTGATAAGTTTACTTTGTGTGATTGAGTTTGAGATTGGGAAGTTTGTATCAGTTTTTCAGTTTACTGATTGACCCCCCCTTAGTAATCTATGGGATACTTATTCTTTCATCATACCATCAATTGGTATCAAAGCATCTTAGGTCCTCATAAATCTAAAATCCTAACAGCTAGAGGAAAATATCTTGTAGATCATGATGAAGAAGGAAGGTCTAAAGTTCAACAAAGATAACTATAGGTTATGGAGTGACAGAATGAAGAATTACATTAAGAGTCTGGGAAGTTAGTATTGGGATCATGTAGAAATTAAGTATATTGCACCTTTTGGAAGTCTGACTGATGATCAAAAGAAAGAACAACAAGAAAATCATCAAGCATTGAAGGCTATCATCAAGTCCTTGTTAGATGTTGAATATGTAGATGTTCATGGTCTTTAAACTGCATATGAAGTATTGAGAAAAAATGAAGAGATTTATAGTGGTGATGAACATGTTAAGATTGCTAAAGAGGAAAGCCTAAGATGAAAGTTTGATGACATGAGAATGTCTAAAGGTGAGAATATCCAATAGTATGGTCAAAGGATAAAAGAGATAGTTGGTGAAATAAAGATTGTAGGAGGGAAAGTGGAAGATGCCACAGTGATCAGTAAGGTACTGAGAACCCTTCTACCGATCTATGCTATCTAAGTTGCAGTTATTCGGGAGATGAAGTCCATTGACAAAACGAAGGTAACTCTTGACTCTACCATTGGCAAACTTAATTGCTTTTGAATTAAAGGGCTATGATGGTAGTGTATAGAAATGAGATCCTGCATTTAGAGCTTCTGTCTCTAACCCATCTATGAGAAAAAGTAGAGATACTTGCCATGGCTATGAATCTAGATCTAGGAGAGATGTTGATGATGAAGACAACTTAGTGGAACTTGAAGCATTGTTGGCCAAACAAATTCCCAAAGGCACTGAGGAATACAGAGGTAAACTACCTTTAAAATGTTTTGGATGCAACAAGATTGATCATATAGAAAATAATTGTCCTAATGGTGAAAATGAACACAAGAGAGACAATTTCAAGAAGTATAAGGGTAAATTCAAGAGATACTATCTTATAATGGTTGAGAGTGATATCACTGATGAAGAATCTGATGATGATGCTAGTGAAGATATTGTGTTTGTAGCTATTAAAGCAAAGATATCAGATCAGAAGGAACTAGTGTCCAGGATGGATAACTCTGATGATTGGATCATTGATAGTGGTTGTTCACATCATATGACCGGTGATCGAAGTAAATTTCTTTCCTTAAAGGAATTTGATGGTAATGTTGTCAGATTTGGCAATGACTCACCCTGTATGGTTAAACGTAA
This sequence comes from Cryptomeria japonica, assembly GCF_030272615.1. Lineage (NCBI taxonomy): Eukaryota > Viridiplantae > Streptophyta > Pinopsida > Cupressales > Cupressaceae > Cryptomeria > Cryptomeria japonica. The sequence continues at coordinate 630,194,427 of NC_081412.1, forward strand.
AGGAATTATTTCTCTTAATGGGAAGAGCAGTGTTGATGATGTCTATTGGGTTGAAGGTCTAAAGAACAATCTTCTGAGGGCATCACAACTTAATGACAGAGGACACCCACTGGATTTTAGAAATGGTATGTGCAAAATCTTTGACAACAAAGGTGAATTGATTGCAACCGAGAAAAAAACTAGAGGTAATCTATTTCCTCTTAATCCTAAAGTTAGCAACTAGTTGATTGCAAAGATAGATGATAGTTGGCTTTGGCATAGGAGATTTTATCATATAAACTTTGGTAATATTATTAAAGTGAGGAAGTCCGAGATAGTAAGAGTTATGCCTCAGCTATAGACAAACCAGTTAATCCTCTTTCCAAATAATGTCAGTTAGGAAAGATGACTTCTTCAACTTTCAAGAGAAAGTCCTTCTCAGCAGAGAACTTGTTAAATTTGGTTTGTATAGATCTATGTAGACCAATAAGAACAAAAAGCATTCAAGGTGACAGATATTTCATGATATTCACTAATGATTGTTCAAGGATGATGTGGGTCACATTCATGAAAGATAAGAATGAATATTTTGGTAAGTTCAAGGCTTTCAGGGCATTAGCTAAGAGAGTGGAAAAAAGTTAAAATGTTTGAGAACAAATCAAGGCACTGAATTTACTTTTGAGGGATTCACTAAGTACTATGATGAGAATGGTATCAAAAGATATCTTTCTGCACCAAGGACACCACAATAGAATGGTATCAAAGAGAGGAAAAACCGGTCAGTGGTTGAAGATGCTAGGACAATGTTGATACAAGGAAGTGTAGAGAAATTTTTTTGGAGAGAAGTTGCAGGTACAACTGCCTACACAATGAATCAAGTTCTAGTGAAAAGAGGTAAGGACAAGACCACTTATGAATATTGGTAAGGAAGATCACCTGATGTTAGCTATTTTAAAATATTTGGAAGTAAATCTTTTATTAAGAGAGGTGATTACATTAGCAAGTTTGAAGCTAAAAGTGATGAAGGCATATTTCTTGGCTATTCCACCAAGAGTAAGGTCTACAAATGCTTCAACAACCGGACATAGAGAATTGTTGAGAGTGTTGATGTTCGAGTAGATGAATGTCATGAAGTCTCAGAAGGAACCAGTTCAGAGAAAAAGGATGAAGATCATTGGATTTTTCTTTTAGAACCTAAAAATATTAAATCAGAAACCAGTAAAGCAAATTATGATGCACTTGTTCAAGCGGAACAAATAAATTCAGAAGAAGATGATAATGAAGAAGCTAAACCTAAAGAGAATGATCATGTTATTCCTAGATATGTGAGACTGAATCATAATCCAAAGTAGATTATTGGGGATAAGGATGGTGGAGTACTAACTAGAAGGAGAATAAGAGAGAACTCTTGCATGATCTCCACCATTGAACCAAGAAGTGCCAAGGAGGCATTTGGTGATGATAATTGGGTTAAAGCTATGGAGAAGGAATTGGATCAAATTGAGAAAAAAAAAATACTTGGACCTTGGTACCCCGACCGATAAACAAGAATGTTATAGGTACTAAATGGGTATTCAGAAATAAGTTAAATGAAGATGGTGTTGTAGTTCGCAACAAGGAAAAATTAGTCTGCAAGGGTTATGCACAAGAAGAAGGAGAAGATTATGGTGAAACTTTTGCACCACTAACAAGACTGGAAGTTATCAGAACTTTACTTGCATTTGCAGCCCATAAAAAGTTCAAGGTATACCAGGATGGATGTTAAGTCTGCATTTTTTAATAGGATATTGGAAGAAGAGGTATACATAGAGAAGCCAAATGGTTATGCTTTGACAGATGAGAAAGACATGATATTTAGATTGCATAAAGCTTTGTATGGATTAAAGAATGCACCCAGAGAATGGTATGGAAGGATTAATACACATCTGATGAAGATAGGCTTTGCAAGAACTAGTGATGATAGTAACATTTATCTCAAGTGTGGAGGAGATGAAATATTAGTCAGTGAAGTATTTGTTGATGATATCATATTTGGAGGAAATGATGTCATGAGAAACAATTTTGCAGATGAAATGAAAAATAAATTTGAAATGTCTTTAGTAGGGGAAATAAAAAAATTCATAGGCTTGCAGATACAACAGATGAAGAATGGTATTTTCATTACACAATCCAAGTATGTGAAAGAGGTTTTGAAGAATTTTGGAATGAGTTACTATAAACTAGTTGGAACACCAATGGTTACAAGTTGTAACTTATCCAAGGAAGATGAATCTAAGTTTGTTGATGAAAAGGAATACTGGTCAATGATTGGCAAATTACACTATTTTGTTCATAGCAGACTGGATATAGCCCATGCGCTTGGTATAGTTGCAAGATTCCAGAAGAATCTAAAGGAAGCACATCTGATAGAAACCAAGAGAATTTTTAGATATCTAAAAGGTACTATTGACAATGGATTATGTTATCCATATGGAGGAAACTTTGACATGAATGTGTACATAGATGTTGATTGGGTAGGAAATGTTGATGACCAGAAAAGAACTACTGGTGGAGCATTCTTTCTAGGAGGAAGGATTGTTTCATGGAGTAGTAAAAAGAAGAGTTTTACTTCACAATCTACTACTGAAGCTGAGTATGTTGCAGCTTATATGATTTGCACACCGACTATTTGGATGAGGCACATTTTGGAAGGTTTTAAGATGAAAATCTCAGAACCTATAAAGATTTTATGTGATAATACAAGTGCCATAAATATTTCTAAGAATCCTATTTTGCACACACAAACCAAGCACATTGAATTGAAGTATCAATTTTTGAGGGAAAATGTTCAAAGTAAAGATTCTATTTTAGAGCATGTTTCTACCAAGGAGCAGCTTGTAGATATCTATACCAAACCTCTACCTAAGATTACATTTGAGTGTCTTAGAAATCAACTAGGGGTTGTACCCCTTCATGAAGTTAGTTGAGCATGATGTTGATTGCATTGGTCCTTGAATCACTTGTAGAATCTTAGAAGGATTGATGTAGAAGTGGATGTATTCCATAGGGCGAGTATCAAGTTGCAGTATGTTGTTGATGTTACAAGCTAGGGTTGTCGTTGCACCAAAAGATCGACCTGTCAATGCTCGATACAACCACTAGACATAGAATCCATAGGAGATTGTTAAACAATATCGTGAATCCTCACGAGGGACATTGGCCCACTACCAAAAATCCCCCTCTCAGCATCACTCATCATGGCCTGCATGATTTGAACCTGTGACCAAGCTTTGATACCACTTGTTACAAGCTAGGGTTGTCGTTGCACCAAAAGATCGACCTGAAAAATGCTCGATACAACCACTTGACTTATAGAATCCATAGGAGGACGTTAAACCATGTCATCAATCCTTGTGAGGGATGCTGGCCCACTGCCAATAGTTGATGCATAGTGAAATTTTGATATTACATGTTTTACTTTAAATTTGGAATTGTTGTCAAAGGGGGAGAAGAATTATGTGATTGAGGAGTAAAATTATGTGATTATGGAAAGGGAAACCAGCAACAGGCTAGAGACAGATAAAGCATGGTGAATAATTGGTAATGTAAACAAGGATTCCTATTCACGATTCACAACAACAATTAGAGGCGTTGATATTTGTATTGCCATCAATGCCAAAGGGGGAGATTGTTGGAATTTGCATAAAGATTGCATTAATGATATGTTATGTTGTCATTGATGTCAATTGAACCAGTAATGGTATTTATGATATTGTTGATATTGTTATTATTGATATTGTCTTGTAACCAATAGTAAGAGCTTTATGGAAGATGTTGTAAATCGGTATATAAGTATGTGAGTTGAACTAGTAACTGGTGTATAAGGTTAAACCCTTTCTATGTTATGTAGCCGGTAAACCCTACCAGTTGTTTTTGTTAAACCCTAACCGATTAAGTTTGCTGAAATGGTTATGTTGGTTTATTAATGATTGAGCGACAATGATAGTGACACATGTGGTCATTGTATGAAGATAAGTTCAATTTTTTTTGGCACATTTGTTTGATTGTCTAGGGAATGAGAAATGGATTGCATCTAATACAAAGCGTGTGATGAGTTACAAGTCCGATGAAATGGTGATCATGGAGCAGTTGGAATTTTCTTGAAGAATGTGTATAGATTGCTATGTAAATCCAACGGTCACACTTGAACTGATTTGTTTGTAATCTCTATGAGAGAATTAGGTTTTTGTTGTGTTACTGACCTAATTGATTTGTATTTAAGGTTGAAGAAGTTGTTTTGTAAAAAGTGTTGGTAGAAATTAGTTGAGTGTGTGGTTTCCTAACTGGAGAATGGATCTACAGTTTGAGTAAAGGTAGATTGAAGCTTAAAAGGATCTAATCAAGAAAATGTAGTGATATTCAAACAGATTAAGAAAAACCTGTTGTCTTCTAACAATTACAATAGAATTGAAATCCCCTAACCGGGTAAGCTCTAACAAGCTTGGTTACTTCTTAAATCCTCTAACAAGGTGATCCATTATCTTGGATTCTCAAATCCTCTACCGAGGTTACTCCTAACAGAGTATTTGCTTTTTATCAAGGCATTTGTAAATCCCTTAATCGGGTGATTCCTAACAGGATCAGTTCTTAACATGACTTATTGTAAAAGCTTTAACAGGCTTCGGTCCTAACAGGGTGAACTTCATAAGAGTTCAAATAGCTATTTTGTGAGTCTCATCTCACCATGGTTTTTACCTATTTGGGTTTTCCATGTATAAACATTTGTGTCATGTGGTGAATGTTTTTGTGGTTATGATCTTATTGTAATAGCTTTAAAGCATTGAGAGATGGAGTGTGCTAATATATGATTAAGCATTTGGATGTTTACAAGATTAAATTTGTTTATTGTTAAGTTGCTATAATAGTTAACCGATTGATGTTGAGTATTCTTATGAGTCTTGATCTTGATAGTGAAATTTTATTGATAAGTTTACTTTGTGTGATTGAGTTTGAGATTGGGAAGTTTGTATCAGTTTTTTAGTTTACTGATTCACCCCCCACTCAATAATCTATCAGATACTTATTCTTTCATCATACCATCAAGAATAGGACTATATTGGATGCTCCAAGAACAATGCTAATTGAAAGAAATCTGCCAAAGATCTACTAGAGAGAAGTTATTAGGATTGTTGTATATACATTTAACTAGATGCATACAAAAGGTGATTATGGTAAGGCCTCTTATGAGCTATGGTTTGGTCATGTTCCTACTAGTAAATACTTCATAAGTTTTGGAAGCAAGTATTATATCAAGAGAGATCAGGATTTAAGAAATTTTGATGCAAGATACATGATGAAGGTTGTTGGCATTCTACACTCTTATGAGAATAGTTGATGTTGTCATCGATTGCAACCAACTGGCATTCATCTAGACACCAACTTCTAGATACTGGCACCAACAATAGACTTCTACATACACTGATAGGCACTTCACCAACAAAGGCTATACTGCATACCGGCACTCAGGCTGACACGGAATAAATTTTTATTAATTGTAATTATCTTTTGTAAAAGCCGACTTGGTATATTGTAAAAGACTCATATATATATATATATAGTCTTGTAAGTCATTTTGGTATATATATGTATATGAAGGATAAGGCAATTTTGTATAAGGATAGCAAAGGTTTTGGTTATAGACTGAGCTTAAATCGGTATTGAACCTGGCATAATTGATGTTGATTTGAGCAGTACATTGTATTGGATTTAATCATCCATTTTGTAAGTCAGTGAGACTTCTATTTTGTAATTGAGTAGCAAGCTCTAGGAAGTTAGCCTCCCTGCATGTGCAGGCCCCTCATTGTAAGTAATAATTATTCATTGGCTAGTGAGTGAATATTGTGGGTCACAAATCTTGTTGTTCTCAAAAATGAGAAACCCAAGTTCACCTACAATCAATCTATGAAATGGCCAATTTCAATCAATGAAATTCTTCAAGGCTTGGACAACATAACATAGGATCCTAATGATCCTCCTACACTTTAGGTTCTACTAAACCTAGGGGGGACACCCTTTGATGCATACAATACAACTAGTTACACACATGACAACATCAACAAAAGTAGATAGATCTCACAAGGCTCAACAACAAGGAGGTTACTGCAAATGGGATAGATCTACATTGACATCTCAACTAGATTGGGGCATGAGATAGGTGGAACAAACTAAAACTAAAAACATAAAAGTAAATGGATATTTGATTATTAAAAATCTCTGAGAATCTCTAGAATCTACAAGACCAGTGCCTTATCCAGGGGCATGGAGTCATACATCAAACTGCAAATGAAAAACCTCTATTGCAAATCCATCTTCATCATTAAATATTCCTACATTAATTCCTTGCATAAATGCATTACTCAACTCATTCACAAAATCATCAAATCTTGAAAATATATCCCATTATTTATTATTGATTACAGAGTTTAAATTCTTCCTTGGAGAATGCCTGCAAACAATCACAACAATCTGCTTGAGATGACAAACTCCAGCCTCCTTGAGGATTTAATTTGTAACAAAGAAATATACATTCAGAGACAACTTTGTGTGAATTTATGTATGTCTTACATACATATGAATCTGCAATAGGAAAGCCTACATCAAGAAAATATATTCCATTACTCGAAAAAAGGACACTACTATACAAACTTGGAAAAACTTAGAACTAAAAACCAAGATTATGGAGCCTTGCTCACAAAAAATCTAGAACCTTTACAAAACAGAAAGAACCCCGAATAAGAAGGAAGTGAGGAAAAAATCAGATTTCATTTTTTGACAATGGTAACTGCCCTATCTTTTAGCATTAACTCCTCACACACTTGGCCTGCAAAAAATCCAATCTTTCTATCAAACTCAAAAAATCCAATCTGAGATCCTGAGGTAACTAACCCAAAAATACTTGTTGTGGGTTACACTTGAATGCATAATCAAATTCCTCGGATCAAGAGTTTTCCATCGATATATGATGTCTATATTTGGGCAAAAATTAACCCTCGGGCAAGTCAATCTCTTAAGCATGCAAGTCAGTTATTAATTTCCCTCACAGACCAGTCATGCACAATAGTCATTTAAATCTTCTGAATTTCTACCTATAGTCTGAACCATATATTTAATTTTGATTTTCTTGCGCCGATCAATGCCACATGTCACCTCTGGAGGTGGTCCCCAATTATAAGTTCTCATTGACCATGCCCTATAGGGACCATGCTATCCACCCCCATTATAGAAGATAGGGCGCTAGAACCTAGCCTGTGAGTCTCTTTGTGCTCCACTTGTCCTGCCCCTCGAGCATGACTGGACCCACCACTTTCTTGTCACTGATCTATGATGGATGTTCATTGTGTATCTCTACATAGTGGATCAGTAACCTCCATCTGATCCTTTCCAACCTGCTTGTTATTTATTTCCTCTGAACTTCTCTCCTACCAGGTCCCACCACTTGGTCGCCAAGTCGCGCCACTTAGCCATTGGGTATCAAAGTAGCATGTATTAGGACCACTTGATAATGAGTGTTACATTGATGACATCTCCTTCTTGAATGCCAATCCTATCAGGCATCAGGTAGTGCAAAATAGTGATCTCCGATGACCCAATGGCTTTTCAACATGCACTCCGCTTCATTTGACATCGGGCATCGAAGTGACATTTTCTCCATGATCCCGATAGGGGATCTTATATGGATGGAACCTTTCCTTTTCCTACCTATCGGTGAGAGTTTTTCTGATGTAAATTTCCTTGTTTGTAATGAGCCCATCTCTCTCATCGGGTATCAAGATGACTCAAAGCACAACTTCCTGATAATGTATGTGATCTAGATGGCCTAGCTCCCTTTTTTCTGCATGTCACCATGTGTTAGCCTATGGTTCACTCATGAGATCTACCTGGGCACCACCTATCTATCAGTCCTGCCACCTATCAAACTCTAGTTTGCCACCTGATCCACCTAGACACAGCCTCATCTGCCACCTCAGCACCATCAGACTCACCGTTTCACTTTGGTCTATTCAGCATCAGTCTTTCGGTCAAATTTCCTCTTCGACAAGCTGTTCACATGTCTTATCGAACCTACAATTTCATCGACACCTTTTATGTCAATGAAACCAGTTTGGATTTCATTGATGTGCCCTTGTGGATGGAACTAAGCCTTGGGTGAAACCTTTTTGTGATCCATCATAGCCAAGGTCTACTCAACGGTCATCTGCCACCTATTCTATCATGCCATCACTGCTGGACCTTCCACCTAGACCCAGGCCTACCACCTCATTAGTCACCAAGTCACGATGATATCTGGTAAGCAACTTTATGTCATGACATAACAATAGCCACTAGATCTTCTGCGATCAGTATTGATCTACTTGACTTGCTTGGTAGTTATTTTTCCCTTCTGCTATAAAATTTGGGTGCTTTGAGATGCGTACATGCAGGGGACCCACCTCTTCCTTAATCGGCCAATTGTCAAAATCTCAGAAGCTTTGACACTATAGATATATGCGGCTATGCATTTAAATACTGAAATACTCCTCCCCACGGCCAATGTGGGATAAAAGGTTCTTCATGCCTGGGCCTTTCCATCTCGTCATCAAGAAGACATCAAAACTTGACTTCCGATGGCTGATGATGACTTTTTGCACTCCGCACTTCCATCAGGTTATCGGTGTAACATTAAACCACTCCACCCAATACCCGATGGCTCTACTCCGGTTCGTCCACTTTTCTATTGGGACATTGGTGTAAGGGAGAACCTTGCCATCTGATGCCTGATACAACTGCTTTGCACCCATGCTTTCTCATCGGCTCATCAAGATAGCTTAAAACTACTTGCCTCGATACCCGATAACTTACTCCGATCTGTTCCACACTCCAGTGACCTCATCGGGGTAAATCCTGCTGATCAGGTAGGTTTTGTCGATAAGGCAAAAATTCAACTGCCAGAAACATGCCAGGATGAAGTGCAGATGGAATTCTTTTGAAATGGGCCTCCCAATGCATCAAAATTTTATGAGTCCCAACAATGGCTCTGACTGGGGATGGTTGATTGCAATATCAACACAAGAATCCAAAAACATTGGTAGAGCAGACCACCCCAAAAATAGATTACCTCTTTTCTTTTAAATTCTTCAATGAGCTTCACTCTCCAAAATAGGGGTTCCTTATTCCACCCAAACAACAGGGCTCCTTATTGAAAACCACACAACTAAAAGCAAAGTGACTGTACAAAGAACTTATTTACATATGGCCCTAGGCCATCAAAATTGAAATCAATGGTTACCTTTGTCAAACACATGATTCTCATTTCCATAAATCAAGGGTAAGCTGGAAGTTTCATTTACATTTGTCTGATCACAAAATCTACAACTTCTCATCAGCTCATCACATAAAAGATAATCGGCATGTTGGTAATCATTCAATCTTTGAAAAACAAAACCCCCCTCTAAATGTTGATCATCAAATGACACATAACTGTCAGATTGTTTACAATTATCTCCCAGCTGAGAAGAAAAATAACCCAGCTCCATTTGATCACTGGGAACATCAAGCACATGCTAATTGCTAGTCTGCATAAATGGAAAACACTCATCCGTAATACAGGCTTGCAACCTAGAGAGGAACATTTCCTCATAAAATGACTAAAATTTAGCATGCTGATTACACCCTATAGCAACCTTTTGCAAACATGAAAAATGCATGATCATCTAATGGTTCATTCACCAATTGCAAATCTGGGAAAACCACTTTAGATTTGTCTTTCTCTTTAACACCAAGATCCACACAATGCATATCAAATTCTGATTTCATATCAACATATGAATCCTTATTATCACATTTATCAACCTTATATTCATTTTCATCTTGTCCATTATTCAAATCAAATGTAGGGAAAGAAATAATATCATATGTGTCATACCTCACACCCCCAAAAATATCATTAGTATCAAAACATATACTAATTGGGTATGAAACATTGGGGACATTTCTGGATGTATACCTCTTAAGATCAGTAGCTAAGAGTTTTGAGATTTGTTCACTACTTAGTGAACCTTCTCCTTCATTTTCATTTTCCTTGACTTCATTTTTTGTGTTGTAAATGTTGGGAAAAATGGTGTCTCAACCTTGCATTTATGTGAGGTTACTATTTATAGTAATTTTTCATTTGAGCATGAAATGGTGTGAAACTCTCCCTGAAGCTTCTGGTTGGCTAGATAAGCATTCCGGTAAAGTTTCGTCGCAAGGTCACAGCTAGTTTTGAAGATATTAAAGTTTTCATCTTGGAGGGGTGCAATAAAATATTTAAACTTAATTTTGGGGACTTTAGAGGCTCCGAAACACCCTAAAAAGTGGCTATAACCGACGAAGTGGTTACGAGGTGATAGAGAACTTCGCGAGCTTTCCAGCGCTTCAAAAGGTTCGTCAATCGGACACCCGGTTCTCAAGTTATGGCCTCCGGAAGTTTGTACTCCTGAAATAGGAAAAATAATTTGTATCGAATACATAAATGAGCTGTAAAAGGGAGCGACATGTGTTGATGTGTGCTTTAACATGTCATAGGGCATCTAGAAGGGAGATAAGGTCGGCTACACCTTATTGGGTGGTTTTAGCCCATGGTTTTGTAATACCGTTTGATGGTTTCTTGTATTGTATCTCCTATTTATGAGGTGTGTGAGATAGAGGCTGTGTGTAAGAGTCCTATGGCTATTGAGTTGCCTCTGAATCTCTGATTAGTGGTACTCCTGCGAAGAGCTTGCTCTGCAAGTATGTTGTAATCTGTTTTTGATTGCTGAATAAAATATTGAGCTACTTTTGGAGGGTGGGGTTTTTCTCCCGAAAGGGTTTTCCCCACGTAAATCACTATGTTGTGGTATGATTGCTATTATATCTATTTCTATTTTCTGCAACTGTTGTAATGATCTAAAAAAGTTTTGCATTACCCTCCTCTCAAGGTTAGTGTAGGAAGTTGTTTCCGCTACTTAACTTCCTTACAGTAAACATTGTCCCAATCTGATGCATGCATTAAATCTGTAGTGCTCATGTCTCCATGCACATTTGTTTTATCATTACAACAACTTGCATCTGCATCATGACCTTTATCATGCTAATCATAAAGTGTTTCTATATGTTGCAACATGGTTTCATAACCTAGGTTGCAAACACTTTGTGGATTGATAAAGACAACAAGGTCATCTACATTATTCAAATATGAAACCTCAACAAGCTCACGAATATTTGAACAATAGATTATGCTCTCACAATTTTCTTCTTGCTCTTAATACACATCTGCACTGTCATGCTGAGAATAAGAGTCACCTTTAACATCATAAGAGGTATATCCACTCATGGATTCATCTCCATCACTGTACTCAAAACTATGTGTATTTTCAAATTTATTCATTTCAATCTGATCAATCCATTCTTTAATATAGGCAACACTTTCTTCCCTCAAGTTTGAAGACCATTTGACCAAATCAAGCTCATCAAGCTCTAAGAATAACTCAATCCAAACAGACTCATGGGATCTACCATCAACTGGAAGCTCATTTAGTGCAACACTAAATCTTTCATAAAAGACATATGACGATTCCACCTTTCTCTTCCCTACTCTCCTTCTTAAAAACAAGATGCACCTATCTTGGATCTTTTGAAGATGTATTTCAATCTCCCTATCAATGTCTTTCAAATTTGACAAAGAAGTTTCAAATCTAGGAACCACATCTAGATCCATCAAATTTGAAATATCTATTGAGCCATTACCATGCCAATGCATCTTAATGTTTTACTCTCTTTTCAAAACATATACATTCATTAACTTCATAACTAGACATACTTCTCACCATATTTATGATTGAAACTTTTCAAAACAAGAAGTATGTGAAGTGCATATTTCTTTTCATTTCTATGGTGACTGTTTCACCTTACAAGGAACATGAATTGTTATCTCAACAATGAGGAATACTTGGAGTAAATTTTTGTTGTTGTTCACTTCACTTCTGACTGAAAAATTGAAGAACTCCTCTAGACCTCAGGTTTGTTCTTACAGAGTCGCCACCTCCCTGAAGAGGAATACAAATTTAACCACTAATCTTCACTCTGAAACACATTCAGATTTTTGGGTCTCACACAGCAGAGTCACACAATATATTTTTTTATTTCTCAGCAATAAAAAATCCAGGACACACACTTTCAAATCTGAAAACAACTTTCATATTTCTAAACTCCTAAGACTCTTCCCCAAATGAATATTGGCTAGACTCATGGGTTTAACTTGACAAATTTTTTACATCATTGTCCCCAGTAGAGTCACCACTTTTGTTGTTCTCAAAAATGAGAAACCCAAGTTCACCTACAATCAATCTATGAAATGGCCAATTTAAATCAATCAAATGCTTTAGGGCTTGGACAACATAACATAGGATCCTAATGATCCTCCTACACTTTAGGTTTTGCTAGACCTAGGGGGGGACACCCTTTGATGCATACAATACAACCAGTTACACATATGACAACATCAACCAAAGCAGAGAGATCTCACAAGGCTCAACAACAAGGAGGTTACTGCAGATGGGCTAGATATACATTGACATCTCAACTAGATTGGATCATGAGATAGGTGGAACAAACTAAAACTACAAACATAAAAGTAAATGGATATTTGATTATTAAAAATCTTTGAGAATCCCCAGAATCTACAAGGCCAATGCTTTATCCAAGGGCATGGAGTCATACATCAAACTAAAAATGAAAAACCTCTACTGCAAATCCATCTACATCATTAAATATTCTTGCATTAATGCCTTGCATAAATGCATTACTCAGCTCATTCACAAAATCAACAAATCTTGAAAATATATCCCATTATCTATGATTGATTACAGAGTTTAAATTCTTCCTTGAAGAATGCCTACAAACAATCACAACAATCTCCTTGAGATGACAAACTCCAGCCTCCTTGAGGATTTAATTTGTGACAAAGAAATATACATTCAGAGATAGCTTTGTTTGAATTTATGCATCCCATAAATACATATAAATTTGCAACAGGAAACACCTACAACAAGAAAATATATTCCATTACTTGAAAAAAGAACACTATACAAACTTGGAAAAACTCAGAAGTGGAAACCAAGATTATGGAGCCTTGCTCACAAAAAATCTAGAACCTTTACAAAATGGGAAGACCCCCAAATAAGAAGGAAGGGAGGACAAAATCAGATTTCATTCTCTGACAATGGTAACTACCCTATCTTTCAGCATTAACCGTTCACACACTTGGCCTGCAAAAAATCCAATCTTTTTGTCAAACTCAAAAAATCCAATCTGAGATCCTAAGGTAACTACCCCAAAAATACTTTCAGTGAATTACACTTGACTACAGAATTAGATTCCTCAAATTGAGAGCTTTCCACCAATATATGACATGTCTATATTTGGGAAAACATTAACCCTCAAGCGAGTCAATCTCTCAGGCATATTGGTTAGTTATTAATTTCCTTGGCAGACCAGTCAGGCATAATAGTCATTTAAATCTTCTACATTTCTACCTATAGTATGAACCATATATTTAATTTTGATTTTCCTGTACAGATCAATGCCACATGTCACCTCTGGATTGGCCTGTGAGTCTCTTTGTGCTCCACTTGTCCTACCACCTGAGCACGGCCAGACCCACCACTTCCTTCTCTCTTCCTTGTCGCTGATCCACAATGGATATTTATTGTGCATCTCTGCATAGCGGATCAACAACCTCTGTCTGATCCTTTCCAACCTACTCATTCTTTATTTCCTCCGAACTGTAGTCTTGCCAGGTCCCACCACTTGGTTGCCAAGTCGCGTTGCTTAGCCATTAGGTATCAGAGTAGCATGTATTAGGACCTCTTAATAATGAGTGTTACACCGATGATATCACCTTCTTGAATTCCAATCCTATCAGGCATCGAGATAGTACAAAATAGTGATCTCCGATGACCCGATGACTATTCAACATAGACTCCGCTCCATTTGACATCGACACATGTTTTTTCGATAACCTCATTGGGCATCAGAGTGACATTTTCTCCATGATCTAGATAGCGGATCTTATGCTAATGGAACCTTTCCTTTTCTTACCCATTGGTGAGATTTTTCCCGATGTAAATCTCTTTGCTTTCAATGAGCTCATCTCTCTCATTGGGTATCAAGATAAATCAAAGCACAACTTCCTGATAATGTATGTTATCCAGATGGCCTAGCTCCCTTTTTTCCATGTGTCACCATTTGTCAGCCTTTGGTTCACTCATGAGATCTTCTTGGGCACCACCTGTCTGTCAGGCCTACCACGTGTTAGACTCTAGTTTTCCACCTGATCCACCTAGACACAACTTCATCCGCCACCTCAGTGCCACCGGATCCACCGTTTCATTTTTGTTTGCTCAGCATCAGTCTTTTGACAAAACTTCCTCTTTATCAAGCCGTTCACATGTCTTATCGAACTTGCGGTTTCATTGACACCTTTTATGTTGATGAAACCAGTCTATATTTCATTGATGTGCCCTTGTTGATGGAACTGAGCCTTTGGTGAAAACTTTTTGTGATCCATCATAGCCAAAGTCTGCTTGATGGTCATCTGCCACCTATCCTATCATGTCATCACTACTGGACCTTCCACCTAGATCCAGGCCCACCACCTCATCAGTCACCAAGTCGCGATGATATCTGGTGAGCAACTTTATGTCGCGACATAGCGATAGCCACTAGATCTTTTGTGATCACTGTTGATCTACTTGACTTTCTCGCTGGTTATTTTTCCCTTCTACTACAAAATTTGGGCTCTTTGAGATGCGCACATGCGGGGGACCCACCTCTTCCTTTATCGACCAATTTCCAAAAGCCCAAAATCTTTGACACTATAGATATATGCGGCTGTGCATTTAAATACTGAAATACTCCTCCCCATGGCCAATGTGGGATAAAAGGTTCTTCATTCCTGGGCCTTTCCATCGGGTCATCAAGAAGACATCAAAACATGACTTTCGATGGCCGATGATGACTTTTTGCACTCCACACTTCCATCAGGTCATCAACATAACATTAAACCTCTCCACTCGATACTCAATGGCTCTACTTCAGTCCATCCACTTTTCTATCCAGTCATCAGCATAAGGGAGAACCTTGCCAACCGATACCCGATACAACTGCTTTGTGCCCATGCTTGCTCATCAGGTCATCAAGGTAGCTTAAGACTACTCACCCCAATACCCGATAACTTACTCCGATCTATTCCACACTCCAGCGACCTCATCGGGGTAAGTCCTGCTGATCGAAGTAGGTTTTGCTGATAAGGCAAAATTTCAAAAACTTCCAGAAACACGCCAGGATGAAGTGCAGATGCAAAATTTTTGAAATGGCCCTCCAAAATTCATCAAAATTTTATGAGTCTGAACAAATCCCACTGATTTTTTTACCACACCGGGTTTCCTCATTAAATATCTTGTGTTATGGTGTGTTCTCTATGATATCTCTGTTATTCTTATTTGCCACACTAATTCTTATTTACCGGTACAATGTTTTGGGATGCAAAGTTATTATTAAGTTTAAATATTCCATTAACCGGTTGGACAATGATTCACCCCCCCCCCCCTCTTAGTGTCTTTGGGACTGTCATTGAATCTAACAATTGGTATTAGAGACTAGTCCTCTATTTGAAAAAGCCTAATAAATTGAGGAAGATTCTGACACCAGTACAAATGGAGAACTTAAAACAACAATTGGAAGGAGCTCTTGTAGACTATGATGAAAAAAAAGTGAAGAACATGAGATTGGAGGATGAACTTAAAACTGCTCGATAATTCATTCAGGCACTTCAAAATAACCTGGTTATTGCAAAGAATTAGAGAAAAGAACTTCATATGTAGATGCAAGATGATGATGATGAAAAAGAAACTCTTAGAGAACTTACAAACAAGTTGAGACAAGAAAACAATAATATGAAGAATGAAATGCAGGATATGACTATGAGGTTATGTAAAGATATTGAAGATAGGAAGAAGAATGAAGAAGACTTGTCTAGGAGACTTAACGATGTTGGAAATGAAAATCTGAGACTTAGTCATGAGAATGATATGCTAAAGACAGATCTGATTCACATGCAACATAATAAAACTAAGCTTATAAGACAAAAGGGAATTCTGGAAAATGAGTTGGCTACTGCAAATAAGAACAAAGACAAATTCAAGAAAAGTTCAGAGGAGCTTGATAACATGCTTAAAAGTCAGAAACCTGATGGAGATACTAATGGACTTGGATTTGAAGTTGGAGAAAGTTCTAGTACTGCAAACAATGAAGATCAGAACAAATCGGTAAGACAACCTAATGCTTACAAATTTAATAGCAAATGTTTCAATTGCAACAAATATGGTCATAGAGAAAATCAGTGTACATTTAGAAATAATCAGAACACAAACTCACCCACTGGTCAATGTTCTAGATGCAACAAAGCTGGTCATAATTTAGAAAATTGCAGAATGAATGTGAAATGCTATGTTTGTGGAATATTTGAGCACTTGTCTAATTAATGCAAAACACAAACTGATGTAGGATATGGAAAGGCTATTCAGAGGAATAATGTGACTTTTTATGCTTGTAACAAGATTGGACATATTGCTAAATTCTATAGAAGAAATAATGCATTGGCAAACAATATGAGATCTAGCTTGAAGGGAAAAGAGAAGGTAGAAGAAGTAAAGCAAGAATTTTCTAAACAGTGGATTAAGAAAAGAGATCAGAGAACTAATGAAACTATATCTTCACCAGTAGAATAGAGTAATCCTCCACCGGCAGGAGATTCTTCATCTAACTAAGGAATAATCCCTTGGGGGTATGGCAGCGAATTGAAAAAAATACATTCTACCCTCGGTTAATGGTGAGAAGATACATCTCTTCTTTACCGACAGGTGCGTTAAGTTTTCACTAAATTGGTGAGCATTTAATGATGTTTTGAAGAACATTTTGGCTATAAAGAACTGAGAAAATCCTCATTTAAAACTCACCTAGCATTCAAACTTTCTGTGAGCGCGAAATTGAGCAAAGGCATTCAAGGCGAATCTGGGAAGTGTTTTTCAAGCATTCAGCAAGCATTCGGATAAGAGTTATTTTTCATAATGGCTGCTTCATCTTCTATTCCCAAATTTATTCTGAACCCTACCATTATGGAGAATGTGAAATGCCCTAGGCCCAGTTTGAAGATAAATCCCAAAATTGTGAAGCAAGACGACTTTGTAGGAGCATTTTCAAAAATACCTAAGGGAGTAGCATTTGCAGAAGACCCTAGGATTTATATACATTGCAATATAGAAGATCTAGGATCTGAGGAGTTAATGAACATGTTTAATAAGGTTATTTGTGATAAATGTGGAATTGTTAAACCCGAACACAAGATTATGGAGACTTTAGGTTTTGTGGAGATACTAGATATCCTTCAATTTATAGAGGAAGTGGTAAGAATTGTATTGAGTACAACACATGGATAATTCTTATGGTTGGATTCTGTTTGTAAGATAACCTGACAAGCAATTAGGGTAGTTACTGGTTTACCCTCAACCGGTAGTAGACCTAATAAGACAAAGAAGATTCCCAAGAAAATAGTGACAAGCCTAATCAAAGCAACATCTGATAATAGATCACTTAGAGTAAATGACATTAAGGACATCAATGTGAGATATGTAAGTATAGTTCTTGGATACAAAGACACACATGCTAATAGACTCAATTCTGTTTCTAGTCTTTGTATTTATAGTGCACATGAAATGATAAACAACAATGCTAAGATAGATGTGTGTGAATGGTTAAAAGATGAGCTTATTGATAACCTAAAAAAGATTAAGGGAGACAAGAAGGGTACTTTCCACTTTGGAAACCTTCTGGTATGTTTAATTGTATATTTCACCAAAGAGATCCCCAGTACAGGACCTAAAGACCTTGGTTATAATATACCGGTAGGAAAAAAACTACAAGAAGCTTTTATAGGCATGGGAACTACTAAAGTTGACAACATAACTAATTACTTTAAATCTTTCCAATCTAAGATGAGAGCTAGGGTAAGGATTCCTTAGAGCATAGTTGAAAATATGACAAGGAAATTTGCTTTGTGATTAAAAGAGATGAAACCTAGATGGAAGCAGTAATACCTAGAACTATATGGGTTACTGAAATGGGTTATGAGGTTGATCTACATGTTCTAGAAACATATGCAAAAGCACTGCTTGATGCACCAAGAAGGCCATCTAAAGAATTCTTTGGAAATGTAAAAATCATAGAGAATAAAGTATCTATGCAGAACAGGACTAAGAGAAGAGAAAAATTCATTAGGGATGCATCTAAGAAAGTAAAGGAAATCAAAGAGAATGTCATGAAACTTAGTGGCATATCGGCTAGTGAGCTAGAAGGACTTCAACTGGAGGCACATATTTCACTGGTTGACACATCTTCTAACAGTGACAGTAGTAAGACAACTAAGTTCATAAGAGTGGAAAGGAAGATAAAACCCTCACCGGTACCCTCTCCTTCTCCGAAGAAAACAAGAACATTAAGGAAGAATAGAAGGTGATTAGGGAACCCAAGAAGAAGCTTACTCCAAAGAGAAAAAAGATACCAGCAAACCCCACATTAAATGATTTACTAAATGAAATAATAGAGAAAGGTAATTTGTCTAATGTGAAGAAATGGTATACTTCTTCAAATGATACTGACAAAAATACTATTGAAGAAAGCATTATTCTTCATTTAGACATTTATAAGAAAGTTTTGATTGAAGTTGTTGAGGAGATTCCAAATGATCTGTACATGAGATTAGAAGTTAAAAGGCTATCAGTGATGGAACTAGACAAGAAATTAAAGGTTGAAGCACTCTTGGCTACTCACCTAGTTAACTCCAAAGAATAAATTGATGAACTTATTTCTGAGGCTAACCGATCAGTATTTGCTAGTGGGCATTGGCAGGTAAGCCTGATGGCTAGAAGAGTAAATGAAATTGTAGAAGAAACAATAGATAATTGGGATATATTATTTGTGGAGAAAGAAAAATAAGAGGAAATGAACATACCTACGAAGACATTCAAAATGTATCAGAAAGACAAGGACAAGGGTAAAGGAAAAATTGGTGGACTTCCAAACGTTAAGATTACTAACAATCTTCCACCACCACCTTTGGTTACTGCACCGGTACACTCAGAAGATCCACTGGTTATTAACACTTAAGGTATTACACATGATGATTGTAATCCTGAATCATAAATATTTTTTACAATTAATGTGGATACACAAAAGGTAAACATTATTGTGGATAAGGAAACCTCTGAAGTAAAGATAGACAATGTTGACAATAGTGTAATGCCCCTACCCTAGTCAGCCTTGTAAAACCCATTTGACCTTGGTTGACTTCCTATGTGGCATTCTTGAATGGTTGATTAACCATGATGTAATGTTGTAGATCAGATAATATGAATGATTGTGCATACCTATTATTGTGCTTTTGCATCGATGCTTGTGTAAATGTAATTGTTCCCTAATTCTTGTTATAAATCTCGAGCTAACACCTTCATTTAATATGTATATATATGTATGCTTGCGTGACTCATGGTTGCAGGAGATTGCAGGTACTATATCGCCTAGGTGTAGGGTTCATCTCCTTCAAGATTCATAGGGTTGAGTATACCACCTTCATCATTAGAATTTGGATTAAGTGGTCGTAAAACTCTCGTCTTGCCTTAGCCATGATCAGGTGAGCGCCATGTGTGGTCTGTAGGGTTCCTTTGTCATTTGGGTTGCATGTCATGTGATTGGTGGACTTTCTTGGTTTGTGTGCCTTGCATGTGGTGAATGGAGTATTTTAACCTAAGTATTTAATTCATTTTAATGTGTTGATTTACACAATAGTAGTTGAGAAATTAAAATAAATAGGTTTCTTTCATGAGATTAGTCATCTATTAAAAAGATCGCTTTATTATGTTGTAGCGAATTTAATTTAATGGTAAATTTTAAATAATGAATTTAATTAGTTTATACGTAAAAAAAAAAGAAGAAATATTTACAGTTATTTGGAATATAATTAATTTAACCACTTTTGCATTTTGGAAAAGAAAGGGTAATTTTTATTATTTAAAGAAAATCATTTTTGATTTGTAAAGTTTGATATAGTGTAAAAGATTGGTTTTGGAAATTAATTTAATTTAAATACTTTACCCTTGTCAATAGTTCGAAATATAAATATTGGTTTAATTAATATTGAGTAATTAAAATTAAAATTAAATAAGAGAGAAGCATATTAATTAGAAAATCAAGTTAAATTAATTTAATAGTTGAAAATAATTATTATTTCTTTTTATTTTAAAAGGGCTTAAATTTCAAAATTAGAAATTAGGTCAAAATTGGTTCCAATTTAACCTAAGTTGAAAAATATTTTGGGGATGGAAAAATTTTTGAGAAAAGAAAAATATTTTGGAGAAAGGGATTGGGAATTTGGAGCAAAGATGGATTTCTACAGCTGCAGATTGGGGGCTCATCTTCAAATCCTTCCAGGAATGCTTATTGAGGTAGGAATCTATTTATCAATTTGATTGAATTGTTTATTTAAAAAAAAAAAAGGGTCTTGAATGACTTTCTTTGCAATTCCGGTTTTCAAATTCTCCATTGATCGTCCAAGAGTAAGTTTCATAGTTGAAATTTGTTAAAGTTATGCTTATTGATGAATCTTTGTGTGAGAAATAAGTTTTCTTATGCCCGATAAAAATGTGCTTAACTAGTTGGATATTCAACGATTTACTCTATTCCTTTTGAATCCTTTAGCATTCTGAAAAAAATATGTCTGTAACTGTGACAAATGGAAAATGGGGGTTTTACGTATTGCTTTTGGTTGTATCGTTTATGCTTATTTCAAAAGAAAAAAAAATTAAATAATGTTAAAACTGGAAAATGAAAAAAATACAGTAAATTAAAATATATATATATAATATTTGGGGGTTTTTGGCCGGGGGGGGGGGGGGGCGAAGCTCAACTTGCCCCTCCCCATGGCGCCATCCGCAACCATTTAGCTCCATGGAGTGCCAGTTGAGGGGGCTGTGACCCATGGCGGCCACAGCACCCCCGACTCCACACAGTGGAGGCCGAAGGAGATTGCGACCCCCGTGGAGGCCACAGCAACCCCCGACACCACTGTGTGGAGGCCGAAGGTGCTGCGACCCCCACGGTGGCTGCAGTGACCCCAACTCCACTATATGTGGAGGCTGAGGGCCTGCGATCTCCATGGAGGCCGCAGTCCCTGCGGCTAGGGCATGGCTGCCCTCATTTACTTATTTCTTTTCAAATACAAAATTTCAATATGATTTTTTCTTGATGTTTTAAAACAAAGAAATAATAATAATATAAATATATTTTGTATTATTAATGTTTGGTAGAGATTAAAATAACTAAGCAAGAATTATTTATTAAAAAGGATTATTATATATATTAAAATATATGCTAATTTAAATAAGTAACTATTTAGCATATATTATTAATTTAAATTAATCATTGGTCCCAATATAGCAATTATTTCCTTTTTAATCACAATTGTTGAATGTTGTATTATTCCTTAATATTTATTTAAGATGGTAAATACTGGGACTCATAAATATATGCTCCTTAGTCACTTTTAATGTATTATGTTCTTTTAGTAAAAGGGTAATTTTTGTGTTGCTAGAAGAGGGTGGGGCTAGAGTATTGTTGTAAAACCAACTTGTCATTGATGAATATCTAAGGATTAAATAACTTGTTTAGATGTGTAAATCTACAAGAGAAAAGACTGTAGTTACCGGTTAATGCTTGTGCATGGTTTAATAATTTGTTGTAATCGCAATGTTTAAAGTAGTAACATGACCTTGATAGGTTTGTTAGGGCCCTATCATTTGGTTGCTTATGTTTGGTCAAAGTCGGTCGAGTCCCTAGTTAGGGTACCGTCAGACAAGAGAATCTATATTTGTTTTTTTGATGTGTTCAATTGGATCCGCTTCTAATAAGGGATAATTATGTAATTATTGACTGAGGTGGTTGCTGTATAGTGGTTGTGTTTGCCTAAATGGAAAAGATGTAAATGACATGAACCTTATGTAATCCTAAATATATTAAATGCCAGAGGGGTCTTGTAGTTGAGTAGACCTGGAGATGTAGCCCTTTAGGGGTGAACTCTGAGATCATATCTATGTTATGTGATGCTTTTGTTCCACCCATTTTATTCTTAGTGCTAGCATGTAAGAATGTATTTTTGTAATTTGTATAATGAGGATTTAATGATGTTAATTATCGAATGCATGAATATAGTCATCTTGTTAAATGTAGTAATTAGGGTCATAAAAGATTGTAAATATGATTATGGAAAGTAAATTGTTAATGTTAATGAAAAGAAGTAAGCATGGAAAGAAACTCACTAGGTTACAATTAATGAAATAACTTGTCAAAAAGCTTGTAATTTGTACGTATTAAATGTATAACAAATACTAGATTAACTGTCATAATATCTAAGTTGAAATTTGATGAATAATCCTCATTTGCTTGTTTATCATTTTATCTTAATAAATGAACATCGTCATACTAGCTTCATTTCACTAAACTAGATAAATGCATTTAGTTATTTACATTTTATTTTAATCAAATAATCCTCTCCAAAATTAGTTTCATTCTAAATTAGTTTTATAATTGGACGAACTCAAATTGGTTACCCACATTTTAATCTCTATAAATGAACTTCATCATAACAGCTATAATTGAACTAAAATGGGAGAACTCATTTAGTTGTTTATAACTTAATCTTAGCAAATGTATTTCTTCATATTAACTTTATTTTAACTAAAATGAGTGAGCTCATTAAGTTACCTACATCTTAGCCCTAATGGATGATCTTCATTTGGCTATTTGCATTTTAATCTCTACAAATGAACTGCGATTTAATAGAAACTAAAATCACAAAGTCAATGCAACAGTTTGAGAAACCTTTGTAGGTTGAGATGCAAACCCAGATTGATCCACCGAAGGAAAATACAAGTAAATTGGATTCATCCGATGGAAGCAAAGAGCTAATCAAGATGATTGGTCAGACATCCGGCACATCTACAGGTGAATTCAAAC
This sequence comes from Cryptomeria japonica, assembly GCF_030272615.1. Taxonomy (NCBI): domain Eukaryota; kingdom Viridiplantae; phylum Streptophyta; class Pinopsida; order Cupressales; family Cupressaceae; genus Cryptomeria; species Cryptomeria japonica. The sequence goes on from NC_081412.1 coordinate 630,217,563, forward strand.
CTACCAATATTACTGAGGTACTTTTGGATTCAATTAGGAAGATAACAGATTGCAATGCATTGGCCTACAAAGAAATTGACAACACACTACCTATTCGTAAGTTGATTGCACCAAATTGCAACATAGATCACATCAAAGCTTCTTTAGGTAAATTGGACACATTGTCCAAATTTATTGTTGATAATGTAATAACTATTGAGAAGGTGAATGAGGACACAATTAAGGAAATACTTGAAAAAGAGAAAAACAAATTCTTTGAAGGCACTATAAAGAACTGTACAACACACTTGTATACATTATTACTGGTACTTAACTCTACAATTTTGGAATACAAGGAGCTGTATAAGGAAACATGCAAACCTCACCTTTTGATAGTAGACATAGATAAGGAGATCAGTAAAACATAGAAAGAAATTGATGACATAGCTGATAATATAATTGGTTCATCTGAACATAAATCAATTATTGAGCAAAAAATGGGAGAATAAATTAGAGAAACTTGAGAAAGAGAAGGCAAGGATAAGATCAAATACCTGGGAACTTAAAAATAAACTTGGTCCTAAGTTGGACAATCTTATCTCTCAGAGAAATGAAATCTCTAAGGCAGTAGTTCAAGGAGATCGATCACCAGAAGATCACATGCATTATCTCACCGACATGATTCAACAGACTGAAGCAACTTTGAATGATAGCAAAAGGTTTATGCAGAGTGTGAATTTAATTTTGGCAGATATTTTTTAGATTGTAACCAATCGGTTACAAACCTTGAGGTGAATTTTTTTTTAAACTCGTTTGACAATTTTTGACAACCTTTTTCATTGATGTCAAAGTGGGAGTAGTGGAGGAGAAAAATAAATGTACAGAGGAGATCACTTGCTCAGGGGGAGCACATATTTTTGGACTTTAGTTATTGGAAATGTTTTTGGATTTTTCTCATGAGTGTTGCCATCAATGCCAAAGGGCGAGATTGTTGGCATTCTACACTCTTATGAGAATAGTTGATGTTGTCATTGATGGAAACCAACTAGAATTCATCTGGAAACCAACCGGCAGATATCAGCACCACCAATAGACTTCTACATACACCGGCAGCCACTTCATCGATAAAGGCTATAATGCATACCGGCACTCAGGCCGACATGGAATAAACTTTTATTAATTGTAATTATCTTTTATAAAATCTAACTTGGTATATTGTAAAAGACTCATATATATGAATTCTTGTAAGTCATTTTGGTATATATATGTATGTGAAGGATAAGGCAATTTTGTATAAGGACAACGAAGGTTTTGGTTATAGACTGAGCTTAAACTGGTACTAAACCTGGCATAATTGATGCTGATTTGAGAAGTACATTGTATTTGATTTAATCACCCATTTTGTAAGCCAGTGAGACTTTTATTTTGTAATTCAACAGTGAGCTCTAGGCAGTTGGTCTCCCTGCATGTGCGGGCCCCTCATTGTAAGTAATATTTATTCATTGGCCAATGAGTGAATATTGTCGGTCACAAATCCCACCGAGGTTTTTCCCACACCAGGTTTCCTCGTTAAATATCTTGTGTTCTCTATGTTGTCTCTGTTATTCTTATTTGCTGCACTAATTCTTATTTACCATTTTGGGATGCAAAGTTATTAATAAGTTTAAATATTCTGCTAATCGGTTAGACACTGATTCAACCCCCCCCCCCTCTCAGTGTCTTTGGGACTGTCATTTAATCTAACAAAGGTATCTTCTTGGGTTACTACCAAAATCAAATTCTACCAGTGTTACAATAAGAGATTAAGAAACATAGTAGAAAGTCAAAATGTGAAGGTGGATGAAATCATTGAAAAAGAAATCAGAGCTTGTGGATATGACAGTGATGATCAGGAAGTTATTGTGAAGCCTAATAAGATTGAACCTTTGAAGTAGAATAATCCAATTGAGACAGTCAATTTGGATGTTTCTACTGTTGATGAAGAAGTGTAGCAACTAGAGAATCAAAATAATCAGAAGACTCCAAGGCATGTTAGATTGAATCACTTTGAAAATCAAATTATTGGTGATAAGAGAAAATGTGTTATGACTAGAAGAAGACTTGTTGCTAAAGAGGTATGTTTAATTTATAACATTTAGCCTAAAACTGTTCAAGAAGATTGTAAAGATGAAAATTGGATAAAGGAAATGGAAGAAGATTGAATCAGATTGAAAAGAAAAATACATGGGAACTTGTGCCTAGACCTAAAGATAAGAATGTAATTGACACGAAGTGGGTATTCCAGAACAAACTAAATGAAATCGATGAAGTTGGTTGAAACAAAGCTAGATTCATTTGCAAAGGTTATTCATAGAAGGAAGGTATTGATAATGAGGAGACTTTTTCTCTGGTGGCTAGAATTGAAGTTGTTAGATTGTTGCTTGCATATTCTCTTTATAAAGATTTCAAGGTATATCAAATGGATGTCAAATATTCTTTCTTGAATGGTGATCTTGAGGAAGAGGTTTACATTGAGTAACTTGATGGATTTTCTTTATCAGATGATGGTGACTTAGTTTGCAGATTGAAGAAAGGTCTTTATGAGTTGAAGCAAGCCCCTAGAGCCTGGTATGCTAGATTGGATAAGTGTTTGTTGAAATTGGGATTTACAAAAGGTACTATTGATAGTAATATGTACTTTAAGATTAAGAACAATAATATCTTGATTGTTAAAGTCTTTGTTGATGATATCATTTTTGGAGGTGATGATGATTTGAGCATGAAGTTTGCTCGTGATATGCAAAAGGAATTTGAGATGTCTATGGTAGGTGAGATGAAATTATTCTTGGGATTGCAAATTTAATAGACTGGTAAAGGTATTTTTATATCTCAAGCTAAGCATGTTAAGGAATTGTTGAAGAAATTTGGGTTAGATGATTCTAAACTGGTTGGAACTCCTATGGTGACTGGTTGCAAGTTGTTTAAGAATGATGAATCACCAAAAGCTAATAAGACTTTGTACAGATCTATGGTTGGTGGATTGCTATACTTAACTCAAACTAGACCTGACATTATGCATGATTTGTGCATGCCTATTAGATATCAAGCCAATCTAAAATAAAGTCATGTAACTCTTGTTAAAAGAATATTTAGATATTTGAAGGGGATTGTGGACTATGGTTTATGGTATCTGAAGAAGGATGACTTCATGTTATGTGCTTATACTAATGCAGATTGGACAAGAGATGTTGATGACTAGAAGAGTACCTCTGATGGAGCATTCTTTCTAGGGAAGTAGTTGGTTTCATAGGAGAGTAAAAAGAAATATTCAATATCTTTATACACTGCTGAAGCTCAGTATATTGTTGTTGCTGCTAACTGTACTTGGGTATTTTGGATGAAGCAAATGTTGAAGGATACTGAGTTTTATATGATGAGCCTACTGTTATTTATTGTGACAATTCAAGTTCTCTCAATATGTCAAAAAATCCTGTGCAACATTCTAAGACTAAATGTGTATATCAAGTATCATTTCTAGAGGGAGAAGGTGAGTGAGCGGGAAGTGAAATTGGAGTATGTGTCTACAATAGAGAAGATTGTACATATCTTTACTAAGCCTTTGGCTATAGAGACATTTTGTTATCTGAGCGACAAGTTAGGGGTTTCTACCCCTCCTAATGAGAACTGAGATGCATTGAGTTGCATCAATCTGGTGGACTTTATAGTCTTATCTCTTATCTAGATTGATGAGTTGGTACTGCTACTCAACAGGAGTAGTTAGTATGTGTTGGTTTTTGGTGTCCCTTTGGGAAAGAGATGCATTTTCTTATTTAAAAGGGGAGAGAATTTGTTTTTTATTTTTGGGGAGAGATGCTTTTGTTTTCTGTGTATTTGGCATTTTTGTCAAAGGGGGAGAGATGCACATGAAAAATTGATTCTATCCTTGATACATGTTTTTAGGGGGATCTTTTACTGGAGTTAATTTCTCTCTTTTCATTGATTATTTTTCACATCCATATGTTGCCATCAGTACCAAAGGGGGAGATTGTTGTATATTGTTGCTACTAGGATATGTTGTCATTAATGGCAACATATTCCTATGATTCTGTTAATCCGATGACTGTAGATTGGTTTCTTGGGTTGGTGATTCTATGTTGGAATATTTCTAGTATCTTTGTATCATTATTGATTGGTTTCCATGATCTGAAAGATTGATTGATCATATTACATGATCCAATTTATAGTTTTATTATTCTGATAGGTGCTTTACCGTGTTCAGTATATCCTTCAATATATTCTGGTGTGATAAGATACAGTGATGTGGTTTTGGGATATTGTCATGGGTATTCATTAGTATCTTCATTTCAGATGGTTTGTCATTTGGAGCCTTGCAAGTTATCTTTCTATGTGGCAGTTCCTGTTGTTTATGTTTTCCCAAGTTTCAAATGTTGATCGATGAAGATTTGATAAGTGGTGTTGGTGCAGCTATTGCATTCAATCCTAATGTGTTTGGTAGTGTTTCCTAATTATGTCCTATTTGGTTTGGTGATCTACATTGATCATTGTGCATGGTTTTGGTGTTTTCCTTATCCCGTGATGTTTTTCATGCTATATGAGACCTATTTGGTGGTGTAGCATGTTGCCAACATGTGTATGTGTCTCTTTGTATGTGTATGTATATAAGCTATTTTAAGTTCTCTTTAAAAATAATGTACAAATATTAAAAAATGATAAATTTGTATTACAATTAATTATTAAAATATAACTAATTAATAAGTATATATATGCAAAGGTAAGCCTAATAAGTGCATATATAATTTAATATATGCAAAGCTATTATTTATAATATGTTACAAATGCGATGTTGATGGTTGTCCTTAATAATTTTTATTGATGCCAACATATTATTTTGGTACTAATTCCTTAAGTTGGTAATCCACAATGTGTTTCCCCAAATGTTTGGTGCTTTAGAAGATGTGCTAGAATAGTTGATATTTAGTGCTAATTATTCATGTTGATGGTGATTTAGATTTCTCTTTTTACCAGATATGGTATTTCTTGATTGTATTCATGAGTATATTGGTTCCATTCCTATTTTGCTAAGTTGAGTAGTGTTATTTTTAGTCTGATTCAATCCAAAATTGGAGAATGTGTAACAACATTTGTGTAGCATATGAGTCATGTTTTGGGTTTGGTATTTGTGATGGATGTAACATGTTTATCTATCCGATAAAGTTCATTGTGGTATGGTCTACTTCTCATTCCCCTCCACCATAGGAATGTTTGTTGTTGACCTTTTTCAAGCCTCTATTTGGATGACTTAGAAGATTACATTGCCCAGAGATCAATATAAATGAAAGGGATGATCTATGTATGTAAGAAATGGAAGATGTGCATGAATTGAAAAGAAAAATTTGATTAATGTTGATGTGTGAAGTATGTTGTTACTGATAGGCACCGGAAGTAGTTCTGGCATTGTAGATTACATGTCGTAGTGGTGGATTCTTGATTTTCTTTCTTCTTCCTTCCGTAGTGAGCCTTTTTGGGAATTGAGCTCTCATGTAGCGAGCATTCCGATAGTGAGCCATCATTTGTAAAAATCACCTTAGCTGATGTTATATATTGAGAACTAACATTCTCCATGGTTTTTTCCCTTCTTGGGTTTTCCATGTCATATCTGGCATTCATTGTTTGATCCAATTTGTGTGTGTGATTTAATGTTACATATGTTCTAATTAATTATGTTGGTTATTTCAGATCTATGAAAGAATGAAGAAAAAATTTAGTTGTCAACTAATTCACCACCCCTCTCAGTTGACGGAATATTTAACAATTAGTATCAGAGCTTTAGTTCCTTGAAAAAGAGCTTAACCACTTGAGGTAGATCTGATGGCACATAAATTATCTAAATATTCTTATCTTTGAAGGATCTGACTATAGATTCTAGAAAGTAAAAATGAGAGGTTACCTAATCTCCTTGGGATATAACACTTGGAAAGTAGTGGAAACTAAGTATGTTCAACCGACAAATGGTCTTACCACTCTAGATAAGATCCAAGCCTATGAAGAAAAAGAAAAAGAAAGGTATGGTATATTTATTGCTTTAGCAAAGACTGAATTAACAAAGGTTATTTCATTGAATATTTTTTATGAAGTTTGGGAAAAGTTAAAGGATATCTATGAAGGAAATGATAGAGTTAAATTATCAAAGAGCCTGACAGCTAAGTGCATATATGAGAACTCAAAAAATGGAAGAAGGAGAAGATATAACAAGTTATTTTCAGAAGGTTGACAATGCAGCTAATGAAATCAAACAACTTGGTGGCACCTTGATAGATGAAGACATAATTGAGAATATTTTGATGTCTCTACCATTAATCTATAGTGATAAGATCTTTGCTATTGAAGAAAATTATGATTTGAAGAAGTTTACTAGGGAACAACTATATGGCACTTTGTTTGCATTTGAGATAAGGAAGTTTGGAAAAGACAAAGCTAAATTTGAGATAGCCTTTAAAGCCTCTAAGGAAGACCCAAATGATGAAATCTTGGATGAGATGGAAGCAAACTTTGTAAGGAAACTGAAGAAAGGCACTAGAAAATATAAAGGTATGTTACCTCTTAAATGCTTTAGATGTGGAAAGATTGGTCATATAGCTACTATATGTCTGGAAAAAGGATCAAGACAAAATTCAGGGAGAATAAGGGGAATTTTAATAAGAAAACCTATTATGTTAAATATGATGTTGGTATCTCAGATGATAAATTAGACTATAAGGAAGGTGATTGTTTATTTTTGGTAGGAAAGGATGTACTTAAGATTGATGTTTCTAAAACTATTGCTATTGTCTTACATGCTAGGAGAGATAGAAATGAATGGCTGATTGACAATGCTTGTTCAAATCATATGACTGGTGATAAGAGTAAGTTCATAAAACTTGAGAAATATGATGGGGGTTTCGTTGGGTTTAGATATGATCAGACAACACAAATTTTGGGAATTAATTCTATTACTTTTGATGGAAAATATAATACTGACAATGTTTACTATGTGAAGGGTTTGCATCATAATCTCTTGAGTGTTGGGAAAATGTGAAAAAATGGTTACAATGATTTTTTTTAGGATGATGTTTGTGAGATCTAGAAGGGATCTAGAACTGTTATTGCAGCATGAAAGAGGACAAGTGGAAACATGTATAAGATAGAAGGATCTATAAGACATGGTTTGTTATCTTAGTTCAATGATAGCTAGCTTTGGCACCGGAGGATGTGTCTGTTCAACTTTGACAATTTGGTAAAGATCAGTTCATCATGTGTAGTGAGAGATTTGACAAGGTTGACCAAACTCAATAACAACATTTGCAAAGACTGTCAAGTGGGAAAGTAGAAAAAAGGAACATTTAAAGGAAAGGAACAATTGTTTGTTGGATTGTTGGACTTGCACATAGAAATATGTGGTCCTACCAAAACAAGGAGCATACAAGGTGAGAGATATTTCATGTCATTAATTGATTATAATTCTAGAATGTCATGGGTTGTATTTTTAAGAGAGAAATCTGAAGCAATAGAAAAAATCAAGATATTTGAAGCAAGACTGTACTTTTGGAAAACAAATGGGTATTCGCGAACATGTTGGATGAAGATGGGAAAGTTCTGAGAAACTGAAGCAAGATTGGTTTGCAAGGTTTACACACAGGTTGAAGGCATTGACTTTAACGATACTTATGCCCCCGTTACTCGGATGGAAGGTATCAGGATGTTTCTTCCTTTTGTAGCTTTCAAGAAATACAAGGTTTATCATATGGATGTTGTTGGAATTTTGAGTTTGTTGGCATAGAGATTGCATTAATGCTATGTTGTCATTGATGTCAATTGAACTGGTAAATGGTATTCATGTTACTGCTAATATTTTTATTTTTGATGTTGGCTAGTAACCGGTAAGAAGAGCTTTGTGGAAGATGTTGTAAATTGGTATGTAAAGTTTGTGAGTTGAACTGGTGAACCAGTGTAAAGGGTTAAACCTTTCTATGCATTGTAATTGGCAAACCCTATCAACTATTAAATCCTAACTGATCAAGTTTGTTGGTTTATTATCTAATAAGCGATAATGATGGAGACATGTGTGATCATTGTATGAGGATAAAGTCAAATTGGTTTGGCGTGTTTCTTTCTTGTTTAGTGAAGGAGCAAAGTGGATTGCATTTGATGCACAATGCATGATGAGTTACAAAGTCCAATGGAGTGGTGATCATGGAGCAGTTGGAATTGTCTTTAATAATGTGAAGAGATTGTCATGATTTCTAACAGTCAAGATTGAACTGAATTGTTTGTAATCTCAATAATGAGAATTAGGTTTTTGTTGTGTTACTGACCTAATTGATTTGTATTTAAGGTCGATGGAGTTGTTTGTAAAGGTTGTTGGCAAGATTGGTAGAAAACTTGTTGAGTGTGTAGTTTCCCACCTAGTGAATGGATCTGCACTTTGCGTGAAGGCAGATTGAAGCTTAGAAGGATCTGATCAAGCAAATGTAGTGCTACTTAGATAGATCAAGAAAACATGTTGTTTTCTAACCATTACAGAAGAAGTTAAATACCTTAACCGAGTAAGCTCTAATAAGCTTGGTTACTCATTAAATCCTCTAACAAGGTGGTCCATTAGCTTGGATTCTTAAATCCTCCAACGAGATTACTCCTAATAGGGTGTTGTGCTTTTCATCAAGGCATATTTGTAAATCCCTTAACTGGGTGATTCCTAACCAAAATTAGTTCTTAAAAGGACTTATTGTAAAACTTTAATAGGCTTGGCTCCTAACAGGGTGAACTTCAAAAGAGTTCAGATAGCTATCCTTGTGAGTCCCATCTCATCATGGTTTTTACCTATTTTGGTTTTCCACATATAAACATTTGTGTCAAGTGGTGAATCCTTTTGTGGTTGCGATCTTATTTGTTGGTTTGGTTAACTTCTGATAAGGCATATTAAGTAGAAGCATTGAAAGATGAATATGTTGAGTTATGATTAAGCATTGTTGATGTTTACAAGATTGAAGGTGTTTACTATTAAAGTTGTCATAACAGTCAAACCGGTTGATGTCAAGTATTCTTATGAATATTGATCTTGACTGAGATATGTTTACTTTGTTTGACTGAGTTTGAGTTTGGGAACTTTGTATCAGTTTTTAAATATACTGATTCAACCCCCCTCTCAGTATTCTACCAAATACTTATTCTTTCATCATACCATCAATTGGTATCAGAGCATCTCAGGTCCTCTTAACCTAAAACCCTAACATCTCAAGGAAAACATCTTGTAGATAATGATGAAGAAAGAAGGTTCGAAGTTAAACAAAGATAACTATAGAAGATGGAGTGACAAAATGAAGATTTACATTAAGATTCTTGGTAGTTAGTATTGGGATCATATAGGAACTAAGTATATTACACCTACTAGAATCTTGACTGATGATCAAAAGAAAGAACAGCAAGAAAATCACCAAGCATTAGAGGCTATTATCAGTTCTCTGTCTAATGTTGAATATGTAGATGTTCATGGTCTTGAAACTACATTTGAAGTTTGGCAAAAACTGGAAGAGATTTATAGCGGTGATGAACATGTTAAGATTGCCAAAGAGGAGAGTTTTAAGAGGCAAGTTTGATGACATGAGAATGTCTGAAGGTGAGAACATCCAACACTATGGTCAAATGAATAAAGAGATAGTTGGAGAGATAAAGAGTGCAGGAGGGAAAGTGGAAGATGCCACAGTAATCAATAAGGTACTTAGAACCCTAGTACCGGTCTATGCTATCTGAGTTGCAGCTATTCAAGAGCTAAAATCCATTGACAAGATAAAGGTAACTCTTGACTCTATTATTGGAAAACTTACTACTTTTGAACTAAATGGCTATGATGGTAGTGTACAGAAATGAGAATTTGCATTCAGAGCTTCTGTCTCTAACCAATCTGTGAGAAGAAGTAGAGATACCAGCCATAGCTATGAATATAGATCCAATAGAGATGTTGATGATGAAGAAAACCTAGTACAACTTGAAGCATTGTTGGCAAAATGACTCCTAGAGGCACTGGTAAATATAGAGGTAAGCTACCTTTAAAATGTTTTGCATGCAACAAGATTGTTCATATAGCAGCAAACTGCCCTAATGGTGAAAATGATTACAAGAGAGACAAATTTAAGAAGTACAAGGGTAAAGGCAAGGTAGATTGTCTTGTAGCTATTGACAGTGGTATTACTGATGATGAATTTGATGATGATGCTAGTGAAGATATTGTGTTTGTAGCAATTAAGGAAGAAATATTAGATCAGAAGGCACTAGTATCCAGAATGGATAACTCTGATGATTGGATCATTGATAGTGGTTGTTCACATCACATGACTGGTGACCAGAGCAAATTTATTTCCTTGAAGGAATTTGATGGCGGTGTTGTCAGATTTGGCAATGACTCACCCTATATGGTAAAAGGTAAGGGAGTTATTTCTCTTAATGGGAAGAGCAGTGTTGATGATGTCTATTGGGTTGAAGGCCTAAAGCACAATCTATTAAGTGTGGCACAACTTAATGAAAAAGGTTACCCACGGAAGTTTAGAAATGGTATATGTAAAATCTTTGACAACAAAGGTGAATTGATTGCAACCGGGAAATAGACTAGACGTAATCTATTTCATCTTAATCCAAAAGTGAGCAACTGTTTGATTGTAAAAAATAGATGATAGCTAGCTTTGGCATAGGAGATTTTTTCATATAAATTTTGACAATATTGTTAAAGTAAGCAAGTCTAAGATAGTAAGAGGCCTGTCTTATCTAGACAAACTGGTTAATGCTCTTTGTAAAGAATGTCAGTTAGTAAAGATGACTTCTTCAACTTTCAAGAGCAAGTCGTTCTCAGTAGAGCACTTGTTAGATTTGGTTCATATAGACCTATGTGGACCGATAAGACAAAAAGAATTCAAGGTGACAAATATTTCATGATCTTCACTGATGATTGTTCAAGGATGATGTGGGTCACATTCTTGAAGGATAAGAATGAAGCTTTTGGTAAATTCAAGGCATTCAAAGCCTTAGCTGAGAAAAAGAGTGGCAAAAAGATAAAATGTCTAAGAACAAATCAAGGCGGTGAATTTGCTTTTGCAAAGTTCACTAAATATTGTGATGATAATGGTATCAAGCGGTAAATTTTTGCACCAAGGACAACACAACAGAATGGTATAGTAGAGAGAAACAACTAGTTAGTGGTTGAAGATGCTAGAACTATGTTGATATAAGGAGGTCTATCAAAGACATTTTGGAAAGAAACTGTAAGTACAACTGTCTACATAATGAATCAAGTTCTTGTGAAAAGAGGTAAGGACAAGACCCCATATGAGTACTGGTATGGGAGATCACCTAATGTTAGTGATTTAAAAATATTTAGTGGAAAATGTTTTATCAAAAGAGGTGATTACATAAGCAAGTTTGAAGCTAAGAGTGATGAAGGCATATTCCTTGGCTATTCCACCAAGAGTAAGGCCTATAAATGCCTCAAGAACCAGACACAACAAATTATTGAGAGTGCTGATGTTTGTATAGATGAATGTCCTAAAATTTCAAAAGGAACCAGTTCTGAGAAAAAGGATGAAGATCCTTGCATTTTTCTTTTGGAACCTAAAATTGTTAAATTAGAAATTGGTAAAGAAAATCTTGATATACTTGCTCAACTAGAAAAAATAAACTCAAAAGAAGATGACAATGAAGAAGCTGAACCTGAAGAGAATGATCATGTTATTCCTAGGTATATGAGGCTGAATCACAATCCTGAATAGATAATTGGGGATAAGGATGTTGGAGTACTAACTAGAAGGAGAATAAGAGAGAACTCTTGCATGATATCCACCTTTGAACCTATAAATTCTAAGGAGGCATTTGGTGATGATCATTGGGTGAAAGCTATGGAGGAGGAGTTGGAACAAATTGAGAAAAACAACACTTGGACCTTGGTACCTCGATCGGTAAACAAGAATGTCATAGGTACTAAATGGGTATTCAAAAACAAGCTAAATGAAGATGGTGTTATAGTTCACAACAAGGCAAGACTAGCATCCAAAGGTTATGCACAAGAAGAAGGAGAAGACTATGGAAAAACATTTGCACCAGTAGCAAGACTGGAAGGTGTCAGAACACTACTTGCATTTGTAGCTCATGAGAAGTTTAAGGTATATGAGATGGATGTCAAGTCTGCATTCTTGAAAGGATACTCAAAGAAGAGGTTTACATAGAGCAGCCTGATGGTTATGCATTGATAGATAAGGAAGACATGGTATGAAAATTGCATAAAGCTTTGTCTATATTAAAGCAGGCACCCAGAGCATGGTATGAATGACTTCATACTCATCTAATAAAGATAGGCTTTGCTAGAACCAGTGATGACAACAACATTTATCTCAAGTCTAAAGGAGATGATATACTGGTCAGTGAAGTATTTGTAGATGACATTATATTCGAAGGTAATGATGACATGAGTAATTGTTTTGTAGATGAAATGAAGAATGAATTTGAGATGTCATTAGTAGGGGAAATAAAAAATTTCATAGGCTTACAGATACAACAGATGAAGAGTGGTATTTTCATTACTCAATCCAAGTATGTGAAGGAGGTTTTGAAGACTTTTGGTATGAGTGACTGTAAACCACTTGGAACCCCAATGGTTACAGGTTGTAAATTGTCCAAGGAAGATGCATCTAAGTCTATAGATGTGTGTGGGAGAAAAAGTGTCACTAAGCAAACATGCCCTAATCTCACTTTCAACCACACACTTGTGGAATACGAAAGAGGCTAGAGGTATCATACAATTGGCTACTTCTTCTTGTGGAAGAGAGAGCCACGGGCTACCTATTAGGATTTCTATTCCTTTGTTGCAATTGAAAGATGAAATGATGCAAGTTCAAGCCCTAACCCCAAAGTGCAAGTATGAACTAATAACAAGATTGCAGAATTGAACTTAAACAATGGAAAGCTGTAAACACAAGGACAAGACAATAATGTAAATGCGTACCTGGAGTTAAAATTTGACTAAAAATGTTTGGGATGGGGGCATAGGCGCCACTATCCTGATTCTGCCCCTGAAACTGCTCTGGAAATTGCTGTTTTGCAACTTGGAAAAGCTGTCAAAAGTGCTGAAAATGCTGTCTGTCAGGAGGACCAGGGTGCCCAGCGCCCCTATCCCAGGGACCAGGGTGCCCAGTGCCCCTATCCTGGCAGGACTAGGGCACCCCACGCCCCTGTCCTGGTCTTTTGCTCTGAAATTTGGTGTGAAGTTCGGTCTGTGTCTGCTTCTTCCGGATCTCTAACTTGCGGTGTCGTCCAAATTCCGAAACCTACACTTATATCTAAAAAGGTGTGGTGGGCAGCTATATAGGGTTTTGCCTTAGTCAAACCCCTACTTCGGTGATTTCCACCTCCACGAATAGCCAAGTTGTATTGTAAAATGTATTGTGTGTGCAGACCTAGTGTGTGTGCAAGGTCCTTAAATGCAAGAAAGCAAACTAGAGCAACCTAGAAAGTAAACCCTAATTGCTTGTAAATGATAATGTAAATGCTCTAAATCAAGATGCAAAGTGATCTAAAGCATGAATAAAGTATATATTGAAGCTTATGCAAAGACATGAAAACAACATGAAATCATACCCAACCCTCAAGGGAGGAGTACAAGCCAATCTTCAGTCGGTAATCTCCTATTGTTCTTCAATGTCTCCCAAGCCCTAAATGAATGAAATTGATGAATGCTTGATGGATGGATGTTGAATGTTATTGAAGTCTTCAAAGATCTGCTCTTTCGTTGCATAGAAGGTCCTCGAAAGACAAAGTTCTGATCCTTTCAAATGAAGAAAGAGAGCTCTTATATATGAAACCTTAGGTCTTAATTTTGACTTTTGGGTAACCTAGAGATTGAATATCCCGCCAATTTCTTGGGGTTAAGCTTTATTTTATGATTGGATCGCGCTCCTAAAATTTCGGGAAAAATGTCTAGGACCATGTGCACTCCGGGCGCCATGGTCCCAACAACTTTTCACCAAATTTTCAGGGCCATCGGATATGATGATTTTAGAGAGAATCCCGAAGTTATAGGTGATTTCGAGATGTTTTGACCCCTGAAATCAAGCCCCCAAGTTCAAAATAGGACCTAATTAGCGTTTTTGATTAAATGATGTATAGGAGGAATAAAATGAAAAGGGCACACTTTAACGAAAGTGCCCAACTTTATGATATGGAAGATGATGAAATAGAACCTTAGACATAATTAATTTGATTAATTAAGTGCTAAAGGAGAAATGCAATGCAAAATGTAAAATGCACCAAGGTGGGTGCTAAACTAGGTGTGAAATTGTACCACTCTAGCAAGTGCGTACAATTTACGACGCTACATTTAGCCCCCACTTTAGCAGTCATATGAACACTATGTGCATATGCAAGCTAAAGTATAGAAAAGTAAACATTATTTGAAAAAAGGATATATCCATAAGTCTGTTGAACGAAGCCCCCAGCGGTATCTGCAGTACACAGTTAGGAACCGCACCCTACAAAACCACATGTTAGATCACAAAATCACCTAATGCTTACTAAGGAAGGTGATGAAAATTCGAGGGTAGCTATATGCCCCCCCCTGTTTCGGCTTGCTAATTTTAGTGAGTTGAAACAGGGTATCATGTTTACCACTTCGAATTGTTAAAGAATATTGATGACAAATGCTCACAAGAAGATTTGATATGAGATCAAAAACTAATGGAGAATCATTTGGTATGAAAGAGGACTAAATCTCAATTCCAACACAACAAAGAGTGTGAGGATTCGAGAGTTCTCTAACACAAGATGAAGGATGTAAATGGAAACAAAATGCAAAGAGAAGAAAAGAAAGGAAAAAATCATGAATACACACATTGGTGATCCATGAGAAGAATAGTGAGAGAGAAAACATGGACTTCTCGCCCCTAGATCTTGTCTAGGTGATCCATGGGAAAAGGACATGGAAAACTAGCCCCTAGAGTCTATCTAGGTGATCCATGTAAGGGAGGAGAGTGAGAAAGTCTAGCCTTATGCCGCTAGTTCCACTCAACCTCGTGCATGTGTGTGTAAGGGAGGTTAGAAGCACCTCATAGGAGTCTATGCCCGAGTATGCTACAACCTGTATATGTATAGTAAAAAAATGTGACATCTCGCTCTAAGAGTCTGTGCTCTAGTTCCGAGAATGACCCATTGCTCAAAAAGTGTAATGTTTATGTCATAAGCAAAGTAGAGCAAGGATACCTACCTTCATCACAAAAGAAGATACCCCAAAAATGCAACAATGTCATAGATCCAAGCAAGAGAGTTTTACACTCTTTAAGCAAGGATAAGATAGTTGAAAAAGGATATCTTGCAGTATGTGTAAAGGAGATCCTTAGAGGAGAAGAGATCTTTGTACAAAAGACACCTATCCCCGAGAGGAATTGTCTTAGGCAAATATAACATCTTCTAGAATAAGAAAAATAAGAGAATAAGAATGCAATACTTCCTTCTTTTGCGAGGTGAAAGTGATTCTTAATGAGGGATGACGCTCTTTTTAACCCAACTAGGAGAGTGAATTCGTTATGGATTTATTTTACAAAGTGCAAAAGAGGTTGTAGTCAAGGACTTACACCTCTTGTAAGAGAGAATCCTTGAACAAACAACAACAAATGCGTACAAGGCATAACATCAAGTAATAAAGTCCACACCATCCACAAAATAGGAAAAAGTGGATCCTTAGATAAAAATAAGGAAAGATCATTCTATCCCAAGGATAAGGACAATGAGAAGGACTTACACAATCTTCTAGGGAGAGATTTGGACATAAGCAAAAGAAGAGATGTATGAAATCACTCTTGTCCCCATAGGAACAAGAAAATTAGGCTATTATGTTGCTTCAAAAAATATGATTGCACTTGAAATTGTACCATCATGAATGACAATGAGCCCCCAGTAAATGAGCTACCAATGTCACATAATGATGAGCAACATAATAGCCATTAATGTTATTTAAAGACATGATAGACTAAATGAAGTATTTGAATATGACATGTTAAATGCTCAACTATAAGTGAGATCAAAAACATGTATAAAATGATAAAAATTGAAGAAGAAAAGTCACATGAAATCTTAGAAGAGGGATGAGTGTAATTTATTAGAGCCTTATCCCTAGAGGAAAGGACTTTATGATGAATAGGAGATAAAGATTCATAAGTGGATTTAGAAATTTGAGGGGAGTCATAAAGAGATTTGTTCATCACCAAGATTTCCTTATGAGGGGAATGAGAGTTGATAGAAGTAGAAGATGATTCATCACTACTAAATATAGCATTCACATTAAGAGATGGTCTTTTAGATGCTTTAGTGCATTTACAGGGATTATAGCCGAGTCCAAAGGCATAATTGTGAAAATTAGTCTCTACAAGGAACTTTTATCCCTTGTTCATGAGCACCACAACCATTTCCATGATACCCATGCTTAGAAAAAATGCGAAAACCACGACCATAATGATCATCCATTTCAGGAAGAGAAGGTGGTTTTTCATAAGACAAAGAATCAAACTCTTCACAATTAGAGGTGTGAGGAGAAGAAGTTTGAGAAGCGGTCAAAAAATTATTGCTCATAGGTTCAGGTAAGATTGATTGATCTCTAGTTTCTTCCTTCTCTTTAACTTTAAGCACTCTAGGAGGAACCCTATACTCACCTACAAAGGTGGGATTAAAATCAAGAGATCCCCAATCATCTTCTGTGAGAACCTTCTCAGGATCAAAAGCCTTTTTATGCGTATATTCAAGTCGAGAAGGATCTTCTTCAGGAGCTTTAGACTCATCCAAAGAATTTTGATTATCAGAGGGTGAGGATTCATCCATAGGTATCTTGTTCAAAGAGTCATCACTAGAAGAGGAAGGCTTAGAAGAACTCCCTTTGGAGGTAGATGTTTGCAAAAAAGATTGAAAATTAGTATCACCTATCAAGGTATATGTCTTATTGTTATAAATGAATTTAACTTGTCTATGCAATGTAGAGGGGACAGCTTGCATACTGTGAATCCAAGGTCTCCCTAATAACAAGTTGTATGTTAGATTTCCTGACATAACATGGATAGGAGTAGGCAAAGTAACAGGTCCCACTGTGATGGGTAAGGTGATAATACCTAATGAAGACTTAGCCACATTATCAAAGCCTCGAATGGGACAAGAGTCAGGCTCAATAAGGGATGTATCCACATTCATCTTATGCAATAGATTAATGCTACACACATTAAGGCCAGAGCCATTATCTACCAGTGTTCCTCTTATAGCAGTGTCATTTATGATAACCACAATCATCAAGGGATCATATTGTTGTTGAATTTCACTAGTAGGCAACTTATCTTGGGTAAACACAATTTGAGCTTTAGGATTCATCACAGAGTTAACCAAAGACACTATATTACTAGATGTATTAGGTGGAGGAACATTCAAATTTTTCAAGGCATCTTGTAACATTCCATGATGTGTGGAAGAAGTTTGAATCAAATCCCAGAGGGATATCTTAGCAGGGGTAGCTTTAAGTTGTTCTATGAGATCATATTCCTTACCAAGAACTTGTGAAATATGTGGAGCTTGAAGAAGAATAGGTTGGGAAGGAGGAAGTGAAGTTGGGATAACTAGAGGAGGATTAGGTTGCCTATTGTTTCTTGTGTTACAAGTATGGGCAACCGCATGATAACTCTCTCTAGTTAGTTGCTTAGCATACTCATAAGGGCTCTTAGAAGAATAACCTCCTTGCACAGTAATAATAGGTTTCTTAGGAGTGCAAAAAGAATCATTAGCATAACCACCTTGAACTACTAAGATAGGCTTATTTAAAGGTTGAGAATTTTGAGAAGGACAAGCACCTTGGACAGTGAAGAGAGGTTTGTTAGGTGTCTCATTCACATGTATCAAATTGATTGAGGATGGTTTAGAGGAATGAACAAAAGTGTTGAAAGAATTATTGATAGTCTTCTCTTGTACTAAAATCTCATCATGGATTAAATCAATTTTAGGAGAGAGACAAGGGGTAGGCATTGATGTTCTAGTAGGAAGAGTAATACTAGGTGTAGCGTCGTAAATTGTATGCACATGCTAGGGTGGTACAATTTCACACCTAGTTTAGCACCCGCCTTGGCGCATTTTGCATTTTGCATTGCATTTCCCCTTTAGCACTTAATTAATTAAATTAATTAGGTCTAAGGTCCTATTTTATTATCTCCCATATCATAAAGTTGGGCCCTTTCATTAAAGTGTGCCCCTTTCATTTTATTCTTCCAATACATCATTTAATCAAAAACCCTAATTAGGTCCTATTTTGAACTTGGGGGCTTGATTGCGGGGGTCAAAACATCTCGAAATCACCTGTAACTTCGCGATTCTCTCTAAAATCATCATATCTGACGGCCCTGAAAATTTGGTGAAAAGTTGTCGGGACCATGGCGCCCGTGCAACATGGTCCCAGACATTTTTCCCAAAATTTTGGGAGCACGATCCAATCATAAAATAAAGCTTAACCCCAAGAAATTGGTGGGATATTCAATCTCTAGGTCGGCCAAAAGTCGAAATTAAGACCTAGGGTTTCATACATAAGAGCTGTCTTTCTTCATTTGAAAGGATCCGATTTTTGGCTTTCAAGGACCTTCTATGCAGCGAAAGAGCAGATCTTTGAAGACTTCAACAACATTCAACATTCCTCTATCAAGCACTTATCAAATTCATTCATCCACTTAGGGCTTGGAAGACATTGAAGAACAATAGGAAACTACCGACTGAAGATTGGCTTGTACTCCTCCCTTGAGGGTTGGGTATGATTTCATGTTGTTTTCATGTCTTTGCATAAGCTTCAATATATCCTTTATTCATGCTTTAGATCACTTTGCATCTTGATTTAGAGCATTTACATTATCATTTACAAGCAATTAGGGTTTACTTTCTAGGTTGCTCTAGTTTGCTTTCTTGCATTTAAGGACCTTGCACACACACTAGGTCTGCACACACAATACATTTTACAATACAACTTGGCTATTCGCGGAGGTGGAAATCACCGAAGTGGGGGTTTGACTAAGGCAAAACCCTATATAGATGACCAAACACCTTTTCAGATATAAGTGCAGGTTTTGGGACTCGGATGACGCCGCAGGTTGCAGATCCGGGAGAAGCAGACTGAGACCGACCTTCCCACCAAATTTCAGAGAAAAAGACCAGGACAGGGGCGTGGGGCGCCCTGGTCCTGTCAGGACAGGGGCGCTGGGTGCCCTGGTCCCTTCTGGGTGCCCTGGTCCCTACTGGGCGCCCTGGTCCCTGGGACAGGGGCGCTGGGCGCCCTGGTCCGACAGCATTTTCAGCATTTTTGACAACTTTTTCCAAAGTGCAAAAATAGCAGTTTTCGGAGCAGTTTTAGGGGCAGAATCAGGACAGTGGCGCCCGCGCCCCTGTCCCGAACATTTTCAGTCAGATTTTAACTCCGGGTACGCACCTGCATTCTTTTTTCATCCTTGTATTTACAGCTTTCCATTGTTTAAGTTCAATTCTGCAATCTTGTTATTAGTTCATACTTGCACTTTGGGGTTAGGGATTGAACTTGCATCATTTGATCTTCCAATTTCAACAAAGGAATAAAAATCCTAATAGATATCCCGTGGCTCTCTCTTTCACAAAAAGAAGTAGCCAATTGTGCGATATCTCTAGGCTCTTTCGTATTCCGTAATGTGTGTCAAAAGGTAGGATTGGGGCATGTTAACCTAGTCTCGCTTTTTCCCCTACACATTTTGGTGAACCCGACGTGAAACTATCATTGCTTCCTCTTGCATTGCATTTGTTAGATCTAGATCTAGATTTAGTGTGTTTTCATTTCATTTTCATTAAAAAAAAAAAAAAAAAAAGTGTGTTTCTTTGCATTGTGTGTTTAAATTTTATGCAATTTCAAAATGTTAGATTTTTATTTGCAAGCTGATCATATTTGTGATGATTATGAGTTAGATGAAGCTTTAGATGAATTTTTGAAACCTAAATATACCAAACCTTCATTTTACCAAAAACTCATAAACCTTGTTACTATGCCATTTAGATGTGATGAGAAAGATAAGTCAAATGGTTCCTCTCAAGGGTACATTCCTATCAACTCTTCCACTGAATCTACTAACATGGTTGTGTTCAATAATCCCCTCTATGAGGAAATATCTCCTTTTGAATCAAAAGATAAACCTTTTAATAGATATGATCATGCTTTGTGGGATGATGCCCTTGATGCCTTTGTGTCTCCTAAAAAATGCTCCCTTCATGAGGATCCTTGTGTGCAAGAAGATGACATTATCCCTACATTTCCTAGTGATGGCCTTTCCTTTTCCAACAAAACTCCCACTAGAGATGATGAATTAATGATAAATTCTTACCCTTCTCCTAAAGTTTGTCTTACCCATAAGCATCCCTTAGAGAAAGAAGATGAAATAATAAGCAATTTCCTTAATTCTCTCTCCCCTAAAGATCATATTGAACATATTTTGAGGAAAGAGGATGAGTTTAACACATCTATTGATGCTCTCCCTTCTAAGGATGAGGAATTAATAAGCAATGTTATCTCCTCTCCCGAAATTGACAATACTTCAAACATTCCTTTCAACCACTTCATTATTTGGGATGAACCATTAGAAGAAGGTGTAGATTATTCTCTCTCCCTTGATAATTTCTCACCTTCCTTGAATCTCAATTATTCTCCCTTTCCTCAACTTAGTTCTACTCATAAGGAAACCCTAGTTCAAAGCAAGATGGTTAACATTTCTTTCAAAGATCTCCCTCTCAAAAGTGAGACTTTAGAGAGTAGTGTTGATCCTTCTCCTAGAGAGTTTATTCCCCATGTAGATCCTGTGATGATAGAGGATGATATGACCTTTCCTCTTCCTACTAGAACATCAATGCTTACCCCTTGTCTCTCTCCTAAAATTGATTTAATCCGTGATAAGATTTTAGTGCAAGAGAAGACTATCAATAATTCTTCCAACACTTTTGTTCATTCCTCTAAACCATCCTCAATCAATTTGATACATGTGAATGAGACACCTAACAAACCTCTCTTCACTATCCAAGGTGCTTGTCCTTCTCAAAATTCTCAACCTTTAAATAAGCCTATCTTAGTGGTTCAAGGTGGTTATGCTAATGATTCTTTTTGCACTCCTAAGAAACCTATTATTACTGTGCAAGGAGGTTATTCTTCTAAGAGCCCTTATGAGTATGCTAAGCAACTGACTAGAGAGAGTTATCATGCGGTTGCTCATACCTATAACACAAGAAACAATACGCAACCTAGTCCTCCTCCAGTTATCCCCACTTCACTTCCTCCTTCCCAACCTATTCTAGCTCAAGCACCTCGTATTTCACAAATGCTTAGTAAGGACTATGATCTCATAGAACAACTTAAAGCTACCCCTGCTAAGATATCCCTTTGGGATTTGATCCAAACTTCTTCCGTTCATCATGGAATGTTACAAGATGCCTTGAAAGATTTGAATGTTCCTCCACCTAATATATCTAGTAATATATTGTCTTTGGTTAACTCTGTGATGAATCCTAAAGCTCAAATTGTGTTTACCCAAGATGAGTTGCCTACTAGTGAAATTCAACAACAATATGATCCCTTGATGATTGTGGTTATCATAAATGACACTGCTATAAGACGAACACTGGTAGATAATGGCTCTGGCCTTTATGTGTGTAGCATTAATCTATTGCATAAGATGAATGTGGATACATCCCTTATTGAGCCTGACTCTCATCCCATTCGAGGCTTTGATAATGTGGCTAAGTCTTCATTAGGTATTATCACCTTACCCATCACGGTGGGACCTGTTACTCTGCCTACTCCTATCCATGTTATGTCGGGAAATTTAACATACAACTTGTTATTAGGGAGACCTTGGATTCATAGTATGCAAGCTGTCCCCTCTACATTGCATAGACAAGTTAAATTCATTTATAACAATAAGACATATACCTTGATAGGCGATACTAATCTTCAGGCTTGTTTGCAAACATCTACTCCCAAAGGGAGTTCTTCTAAGCCTTCCTCTTCTAGTAATGACTCTTTGAACAAGATACCTATGGATAAATCATCACCCTCTAATAATCAAAATTCTTTGGATGAGCCTAAAGCTCCTGAAGAAGATCCTTCTGGACTTGAGTCTACACATGAAAAGGCTTTTGATCCTGAGAAGGTTCTCGCGGAAGACGATTGGGGATCTCTTGATTTTAATCCCACCTTTGTAGGTGAATATAGGGTTCCTCCTAGAGATCTTAAAGTTAAGAAGAAGGAAGAAACTAGAGATCAGTCAATCTTACCTGAATCTATGAACAATAATTTTGTGGCCGCTTCTCAAACTTCTTCTCCTCACACCTCTAATTATGAAGAGTTTGATTCTTTGTCTTATGAAAAACCACCTTCTCTTCCTGAAATGGCTGATCGTTATGGTCGTGGTTTTCGCATTTTTGCTAAGCATGGGTATCATGGAAATGGTTGTGGTGCTCATGAACAAGGGATAAAAGTTCCTCTAGAGACTAATTTTCACAATTATGCCTTTGGACTTGGCTATAATCCCTGCAAATGCACTAAAGCATCTAAAAGACCATCTCTCAATGTGAATGCTATATTTAGTAGTGATGATGATCTCACTTCAACTAAATCATCTTCTACTTCTATCAACTCTCATTCCCCTCATAAGGAAATCTTGGCAATGAACAAATCTCTTTATGAATCCCCTCAAATTTCTAAATCCACTTATGAATCTTTATCTCCTATTCATCATAAAGTCCTTTCCTCCAGGGATAAGGCTCTAATAAATTACACTCATCCCTCTTCTAAGAGTTCTTGTGACTTTTCTTCTTCAATTTTATACATGTTTTTTATCTCACTTATAGTTGAGCATTTAGCATGTCATATTCAAATACCTCATTCAATCTATCATGTCTTTAAATAACATTAATGGCTATTATGTTGCTCATCATTATGTGACATTGGTAGCTCATTTACTAGGGGCTCATTGTCATTCATGATGGTACAATGTCAAGTGCAATCATATTTTTTTGAAGCAACATAATAGCCTAATTTTCTTGTTCCTATGGGGACAAGAGTGATTTCATATATCTCTTCTTTTGCTTATGTCCAAATCTCTCCCTAGAAGATTGTGTAAGTCCTTCTCATTGAGGCAATGATCTTTCCTTATTTTTATCTAAGGATCCACTTTTTTTCCTATTTCGTGGATGGTGTGAACTTTATTACTTGATGTTATTCCTTGTAGGCATTTGTTGTTTGTTCAAGGATTCTCTCTTACAAGAGGTGTAAGTCCTTGACTACAACCTCTTTTGCACTTGGTAAAATACATCTATAATGAATTCACTCTCCTAATTGCGTTAAAAGGAGCGTCATCCTTCAGTAAGAATCACTTTCACCTCACAAAAGAGGGAAGTATTGCATTCTTATTCTCTTCTTTGTCTTATTCTAGAAGATGTTATATTTGTCTAACTCATGGATCACCAATGTGTGTATTCATGCCTTTTTTTCCTTTCTTTTTCTTCTCTTTGCATTTTGTTTCCATGTACATCCCTCATCTTGTGTTAGAGAACTCTCAAATCCTCACACTCTTTGTCGTGTTGGAATTGAGATTTAGTCCTCTTTCTTACCAAATGATTCTCCATTAGTTTTTGATCTCATATCAAATCTTTTTGTGAGCATTTGTCATCAATATTCTTTAACAATTCAAAGTGGTAAACATGATACCCTGTTTCAACTCACTAAAATTAGCAAGCCGAAATAGGGGGGGGCATATAGCTACCCTCGAATTTTCATCACCTTCCTTAGTAAGCATTAGGTGATTTTGTGATCTAACGTGTGTTTTGTAGGGTGCGGTTCCTAACTGTCTACTGCAGATACCGCTGGGGGCTTCGTCCGACAGACTTATGGATATATCCTTTTTCAAATAATGTTTACTTTTCTGTACTTTAGCTTCCATATGCACGTAGTGTTCATATGACCGCTAAAGTGGGGGCTAAATGTAGCGTCGTAAATTGTACGCACTTGCTAGGGTGGTACAATTTCACACCTAGTTTAGCACCCGCCTTGGCGCATTTTGCATTTTGCATTGCATTTCCCCTTTAGCACTTAATTAATTAAATTAATTAGGTCTAAGGTCCTATTTTATTATCTCCCATATCATAAAGTTGGGCCCTTTCATTAAAGTGTGCCCCTTTCATTTTATTCTTCCAATACATCATTTAATCAAAAACCCTAATTAGGTCCTATTTTGAACTTGGGGGCTTGATTGCGGGGGTCAAAACATCTCGAAATCACTTGTAACTTCGGGATTCTCTCTAAAATCATCATATCTGACGGCCCTG
Organism: Cryptomeria japonica; assembly: GCF_030272615.1. NCBI lineage: Eukaryota > Viridiplantae > Streptophyta > Pinopsida > Cupressales > Cupressaceae > Cryptomeria > Cryptomeria japonica. Next base: position 630,241,953 of record NC_081412.1, read on the forward strand.
AAAATTTGGTGAAAAGTTGTCGGGACCATGGCACCCGTGCAACATGGTCCCAGACATTTTTCCCGAAATTTTGGGAGCACGATCCAATCATAAAATAAAGCTTAACCCCAAGAAATTGGCGGGATATTCAATCTCTAGGTCGGCCAAAAGTCGAAATTAAGACCTAGGGTTTCATACATAAGAGCTCTCTTTCTTCATTTGAAAGGATCCAATTTTTGGCTTTCAAGGACCTTCTATGCAGCGAAAGAGTAGATCTTTGAAGACTTCAACAACATTCAACATTCCTCTATCAAGCACTTATCAAATTCATTCATCCACTTAGGGCTTGGAAGACATTGAAGAACAATAGGAAATTACCGACTGAAGATTGGCTTGTACTCCTCCCTTGAGGGTTGGGTATGATTTCATGTTGTTTTCTTGTCTTTGCATAAGCTTCAATATATCCTTTATTCATGCTTTAGATCACTTTGCATCTTGATTTAGAGCATTTACATTATCATTTACAAGCAATTAGGGTTTACTTTCTAGGTTGCTCTAGTTTGCTTTCTTGCATTTAAGGACCTTGCACACACACTAGGTCTGCACACACAATACATTTTACAATACAACTTGGCTATTCGCGGAGGTGGAAATCACCGAAGTGGGGGTTTGACTAAGGCAAAACCCTATATAGCCGTCCAAACACCTTTTCAGATATAAGTGTAGGTTTTGGGACTTGGACGACGCCGCAGGTTGCAGATCCAGGAGAAGCAGACTGAGACCGACCTTCCCACCAAATTTCAGAGAAAAAGACCAGGACAGGGGCGTGGGGTGCCCTGGTCCTGTCAGGACAGGGGCGCTAGGTGCCCTGGTCCCTTCTGGGTGGCCTGGTCCCTACTGGGTGCCCTGGTCCCTAGGACAGGGGCGTTGGGCGCCCTGGTCCGACAGCATTTTCAGCATTTTTGACAGCTTTTTCCAAAGTGCAAAAATAGCAGTTTTCGGAGCAGTTTTAGGGGCAGAATCAGGACAGTGGCGTCCGCGCCCCTGTCTCGAACATTTTCAGTCAGATTTTAACTCTGGGTACGCACCTGCATTCTTATTTCATCCTTGTATTTACAGCTTTCCATTGTTTAAGTTCAATTCTGCAATCTTGTTATTAGTTCATACTTGCACTTTGGGGTTAGGGATTGAACTTGCATCATTTGATCTTCCAATTTCAACAAAGGAATAGAAATCCTAATAGATATCCCGTGGCTCTCTCTTTCACAAAAAGAAGTAGCCAATTGTGTGATATCTCTAGGCTCTTTCGTATTCCGTAATGTGTGTCAAAAGGTAGGATTAGGGCATGTTAACCTAGTCTCACTTTTTCCCCTACACACTAGGAAAGGTCATATCATCCTTTATCATCACAGGATCTACATGGGGAATAAACTCTCTAGGAGAAGGATCAACACTACTCTCTAAAGTCTCACTTTTGAGAGGGAGATCTTTGAAAGAAATGTTAACCATCTTGCTTTGAACTAGGGTTTCCTTATGAGTAGAACCAAGTTGAGGAGAGGGAGATGCTTTATTTTTAGAGGGAGAATAATTGAGATTCAAGGAAGGGGAGAAACTATCAAGGGAGTTTCCAATCTTGATTTCATCCCCTTTGGCTAGGGGCAGAGAATAATCTATACCTTCTTCTAATGGTTCATCCCAAATAGTGAGGTTGTTGAAAGGAATGTTTGAAGTATTGTCAATTTCAGGAGAGGAGATAACGTTGTTTATTAATTCCTCATCCTTAGGAGGGAGAGCATCAATAGATGTGTTAAACTCATCCTCTTTCCTCAGAATATGTTCAATATGATCTTTAGGGGAGAGAGAATTAAGGAAATTTCTTATTATTTCATCTTCTTTCTCTAAGGGATGCTTATGGGTAAGACCAACTTTAGGAGAAGGGTAAGCATTTATCATTAATTCATCATCTCTAGTGGGAATTTTGTTGGAAAAGGAAAGGCCATCACTAGGAAATGTAGGGATAATGTCATCTTCTTACACAAAAGGATCCTCATGAAGGGAGCATTTTTTAGGAGCCACAAAGTCATCAAGGGCATCATCTAACAAAGCATGATCATATCTACTAAAAGGTTTATCAAAAGGAGATATCTCTTCATAGAGAGGATCATTGAAAACAACCATGTTACTAGATTTAGTGGAAGAGTTGATAGGAATGTACCCTTGAGAGGAATCATTCGACTTATCATTCTCATCACAATGAAATGGCATAGTAACAATGTTTATGAGTTTTTGGTAAAATGAAGGTTTGGTATATTTAGGTTTCAAAAATTCATCTAAAGCTTCATCTAACTCATAATCATCACAAATATAAAAATCTGACATTTTGAAATTGCATAAAATTTAAACACACAATGCAAAGAAACACACTTTTTTTTTTTCTTTTTTTAATGAAAATGAAATGAAAACACACTAAATCTAGATCTAGATCTAACAAATGCAATGCAAGAGGAAGCAATGATAGATTCACGTCGGGTTCACCAAAAATGTGTGGGAGAAAAAGTGTCACTAAGCAAACATGCCCTAATCTCACTTTCAACCACACACTTGTGGAATACGAAAGAGCCTAGAGGTATCACACAATTGGCTACTTCTTCTTGTGGAAGAGAGAGCCATGGGATACCTATTAGGATTTCTATTCCTTTGTTGCAATTGAAAGATGAAATGATGCAAGTTCAAGCCCTAACCCCAAAGTGCAAGTATGAACTAATAACAAGATTGCAGAATTGAACTTAAACAATGGAAAGCTATAAACACAAGGACAAGACAATAATGTAAATGCGTACCTGGAGTTAAAATCTGACTAAAAATGTTTGGGACGGGGGCGTGGGCGCCACTGTCCTAATTCTGCCCCTGAAACTTCTCCGGAAACTACTGTTTTGCAACCTGGAAAAGCTGTCAAAAGTGCTGAAAATGCTGCCTGTCAAGAGGACCAGGGCGCCCAGCGCCCCTATCCCAGGGACCAAGGCGCCCAGCGCCCCTGTCCTGGCAGGACCAGGGCGCCCCACGCCTCTGTCCTGGTCTTTTGCTCTGAAATTTGGTGTGAAGTTCGGTCTGCGTCTGCTTCTTCCGGATCTGTAACTTGCGGCATCGTTTGAATTCCAAAACCTGCACTTATATCTGAAAAGGTGTGGTGGGTGGCTATATAGGGTTTTGCCTTAGTCAAACCCCCACTTCAGTGATTTCCACCTCCACGAATAGCCAAGTTGTATTGTAAAATGTATTGTGTGTGCAGACCTAGTGTGTGTGCAAGGTCCTTAAATGCAAGAAAGCAAACTAGAGCAACCTAGAAAGTAAACCCTAATTGCTTGTAAATGATAATGTAAATGCTCTAAATCAAGATGCAAAGTGATCTAAAGCATGAGTAAAGTATATATTGAAGCTTATGCAAAGACATGAAAACAACATGAAATCATACCCAACCCTCAAGGGAGGAGTACAAGCCAATCTTCAGTCGGTAATCTCCTATTGTTCTTCAATGTCTCCCAAGCCCTAAATGAATGAAATTGATGAATGCTTGATGGATGGATGTTGAATGTTATTGAAGTCTTCAAAGATCTACTCTTTCGCTGCATAGAAGGTCCTCAAAAGACAAAGTTCCGATCCTTTCAAATGGAGAAAGAGAGCTCTTATATATGAAACCCTAGGTCTTAATTTTGACTTTTGGCCGACCTAGAGATTGAATATCCCGCCAATTTCTTGGGGTTAAGCTTTATTTTATGATTGGATCGCGCTCCTAAAATTTTGGGAAAAATGTCCGGGACCATGTGCACTCCGGGCGCCATGGTCCTCTCCGGGCACCATGGTCCTGACAACTTTTCACCAAATTTTTAGGGCCATCGGATATGATGATTTTAGAGAGAATCCTGAAGTTATAGGTGATTTCGAGATGTTTTGACCCCCGAAATCAAGCCCCCAAGTTCAAAATAGGACCTAATTAGGGTTTTTGATTAAATGATGTATAGGAGGAATAAAATGAAAAGGGCACACTTTAATGAAAGGGCCCAACTTTATGATATGGAAGATGATGAAATAGAACCTTAGACGTAATTAATTTGATTAATTAAGTGCTAAAGGAGAAATGCAATGCAAAATGTAAAATGCACCAAGGTGGGTGCTAAACTAGGTGTGAAATTGTACCACTCTAGCAAGTGCGTACAATTTACGACGCTACAAGATGAAAAGGAATACAGGTTAATGATTGGCAAATTACACTATGTTGTTCATAGTCGACCGGATATTGCTCATGCAATTGGTATTATTTCTAGATTTTAGAAGAATCCAAAAGAGGCACATCTGATGGCAACCAAGAGAATTTTTAGATATCTAAAAGGTACTACTAACTATGGATTATGGTATCCATATGGTGGAGATTTTGACTTGAAGGCATACATAGATGCTAATTGGGCAGGAAATATTGATGACTAGAAGAGTACTACCGGTGGAGCATTCTTTCTAGGAGGAAGGCTAGTTTCATGGAGTAGTAAAAAGTAGAGTTGTACTTCACAATCTACTACTGAAGTTGAGTATGTAGCAACTTATATGAATTGCACACAAGCTATGTGGATGAGGCACATTTTGGAAGCTTTGAAGATGAAAATCTCAAAACCTATAAAGATTTTGTTTGATAATACAAGTGAAATAAATATCTCTAAAAATCTTGTTTTGCATGTAATGACTAAGCACATTGAATTGAAATATCACTTCTTGAGGGAAAAAGTTCAAAGTAAGATGTTATCTTGGAGCATGTTTCTACAAAGGAGAAGCTTGCAGATATCTTTACCAAACCTCTACCTAAGATCACTTTCGAGTATCTTAGAAGTCAATTGGGGGTTGTCCCCCTTCATGAAGTTAGTTGAGCATGATGTTGATTGCATCAGTCCCTGAACCACTTGTAGAATATTACATGGATTTATGAAGAAGTGGATGTACTCCACAGGGGGAGCATCAACATCACAGAGAGAGAAGAATTACATGTTTTACTTTCACTTTGGAATTATTGTCAAAGGGGGAGAAGAATTATGTGATTGAGGAGAAGAATTATGTGTCTAACTAGGTGAATACTTGGTAATGGAAACCAGGATTCTTATTCACCAGCGGTAGGTTGAAGACACATAGAGCAAGGTGAATACTTGGTGATGTAAACTAGGATTCCTATTCACCAATCTCAGCAGAAATCAAAGGCGTTGATATTTGTATTGCCATCAATGTCAAAGGGGGATATTATTGGCATTTTGCGTTTGTTGGCATAAAGATTTCATTAATGCTATGTTATCATTGATGTCAATTGAATCGGTAAATGGTATTCATGTTATTGTTGATATTGTTGTTTTTTATATTGGCTAGTAACCGGTAAGAAGAACTTTGTGGAAGATGTTGTAAATCAGTATGTAAAGTTTGTAAGTTGAACCGATGAACCAGTGTAAAGGGTTAAACCTTTCTATGCATTGTAACCAGTAAACCCTATCAACTGTTAAACCCTAACCGATCAAGTTTGTTGGTTTATTATCTGATAAGCAGTAATGATGGAGACACGTGTGATCATTGTATGAGGATAAATTCAAATTGGTTTGGCGCATTTGATTCTTGTCTAGGGAAGGAGAAAAGTGGATTGCATTTGATGCACAATGTGTGATGAGTTATAAAGTCCAATGGAGCGGTGATCATGGAGCGGTTGGAATTGCCTTGAAGAATGTGAAGAGATTGTCATGATTTCTAACGGTCAAGATTGAACTGACTTGTTTGTAATCTCAATGATGAGAATTAGGTTTTTGTTGTGTTACCGACCTAAATGATTTGTATTTAAGGTTGATGGAGTTGTTTGTAAAGGTTGTTGGCAAGATTGGTAGAAAACCTATTGAGTGTGTAGTTGCCCAACCAGTGAATCGATCTGCACTTTGAGTGAAGGCAGATTGAAGCTTAGAAGGATCTGATCAAGCAAATGTAGTGCTACTCAGACAAATCAAGAAAACCTGTTGTTTTCTAACCATTACAGCAGAAGTTAAATCCCTTAACCGGGTAAGCTCTAACAAGCTTGGTTACTCATTAAATCTTCTAACAAGGTGGTCCATTAGCTTGGATTCTTAAATCCTCCAATGAGGTTACTCCTAACAGGGTATTGTGCTTTTCATCAAGGCATATTTGCAAATCCCTTAACTAGGTGATTCCTAACTGGAATTAGTTCTTAACAAGACTTATTGTAAAGATTTAATAGGCTTGACTCCTAACGGAGTGAACTTCAAAAGAGTTCAGATAGCTATCCTTGTGAGTCCCATCTCATCATGGTTTTTACCTATTTGGGTTTTCCACATATAAACATTTGTGTCAAGTGGTGAATGCTTTTGTGGCTGTGATCTTATTTGTTGGTTTGGTTAACTTCTAATAAGGCATGTTAAGTAGAAGCATTGAAAGATGAATATGTTGAGTTATGATTAAGCATTGTTGATGTTTACAAGATTGAAGGTGTTTACTATTAAAGTTGTCATAACAGTCAAACTGGTTGATGTCTAGTATTCTGTAAAATATTGATCTTGACTGAGATATGTTTACTTTGTTTGACTGAGTTTGAGTTTGGGAACTTTGTATTAGTTTTTCAATATACTGATTCACCCCTCCTCTCAGTATTTGACCAGATACTTATTATTTCATCATACCATCATATGCAAAATCAACATTTTTAAATGAAGAACTAAAAGAAGTTCATATTGAACAACTGAAAGGATTTAAGTTAAGAGATGATTCAAACATTGTTTGTAGATTGAAGAAGGCTTTGCATGGATTGAAATAAGCTCCTAGAGCTTGGTATGGAAGGGTACACAAGTATTTGATTGATCAAGATTTTCAAAGGGGATTTGTTGATAGTAATATTTATTTCAAAATTGACTCAAGCAACATCTAAATTATTATAGTTTATGTTGATGGAATAATATTTGGAGGGAATGATAACATTTGAAGAAGTTTTTCTGGTGAAATTGTAAAGGAATTTGAGATGTCCATGATTGGTGAGTTAAATTTATTTCTTGGTTTGCAAGTAAATCAAAATAGAAAAGGAATTTTTATTTGTCATTCTAAATATATCAAAGAATTGTTGAAGAAATTTGGGTTGGAGAATTCTTAACTGATATGTACACCTATGACCATGAGATGCAAGTTAACAAAAGATGATAATCCACTAAATTTGATGCAAGTAAAGATCAATGATTGGAGGAGTGTTATATTTGACTACTACTAGACCATATATCATGTATGCAGTTTGTTTGGAGGCTAGATTTCAAGAAGATCCAAAAGAATCACATGTTGTGGCAGTAAAAAGAATTTTCAAATACTTAAAAGGAACATAAGAGTTTGTATTATGGTATCCCAAAAATTTAGATTTCACTTTGACAACTTATACAGATTTAGATTGGGTCAGAAGTGTTGATGACAAGAAAAGTACAAGTAGTGGAGCATTATTTCTTGGCTCTCGATTGGTTGCTTGGTCAAGTAATATGTAGGATTTTGTGTCTCTATCTACTATTGAGGCTGAATATATTGCGACATCTTCATGTTGCACTCATAGATGAAGCAGACTTTGAAGGATATTGGTGTATTTTTTGATGGACCCATCTCAATTATGTGTGATAAAACCAGTGCCATAAAAATTTCTAAGAATCTGGTAGAACATTCCAAAACAAAGCATATATATCTATTCCTTATAACTTCCTGAGAGAAAAGGTGTTGGAAAACAAAGTAAAGCTTGAGTATGTACCTACAAAAGAGCCGATTGTAGACATATTCGAAAAGCATTGTGTAAGAATATTTTTAAGTATCTCTAATAGAAGTTAGAGGTATTACCCCTTCCTAACTTGAATTGATGTACATTGGTCCAGTGAATTGCATGAACTATTTTTTCCGCACTGATGCTTGAAGGCTTCTTTTTAGGGGAGCTGACTAAGTTTCATAGGGGGATTTATGCCCACCTTTGTCCTTGATGTAAAAGGGGGAGAGATGTTGTAAGATGTGATGACACTATGATCTGATGATGTAGAATAAGATGTGTGTTTGTTGTTGATAGATGTTGCCATCAATGACAAAGGGGGAGTTTGTTGCAAATGTGATGTTGATGGTTGTCATTAATAATTCTTATTGATGCCAACATGTTGTTTCGGTACTAATTCCTCAAGTTAGCAATTAGAATGTGTTTCCCAAAATGTTTGGTGCTCTGGAAGACATGCTAAAACTATTGATATTCAATGTTGATTGTTCATGTTAATGGTGATTTAGATTTCTCTTTTTACCGAATATAATATTGATCGACTGCATTCATGAGTATCTTGGTTCTAAGTTGAGTAGTGCTATAGAGTGTTAAAAAGGGTAATTTTGTGTTCCTTGATGTATTATGTTGCTTCCTTGGTCATATACAAGTATATTTGGTAGTCCACATTGAATATTAAGTTCATTATGGTGGCATGAGTTAATTCTATCATCATTTACAACCAACTCTTGGTGTTTTGATCCATGCGATAGCGTGCGGTTGCATGTGAGCTATTTTGGGTTGATGGTTGTGTATGAACACATTACATCTAATTAGGCCAACCTAATTGATGTTATTGAGCATATATATAATATATAAAGGTTATAGTCATTGTGCAAGTGTATGAGTGTGGGTATTAAATGTTATGCAATGATAATGCTAGAATAGAGATAAAGATTATTTCAGATGTGTATTAAACTATGAACTATTATTAGCATTTTGCGTGATGTAGTTTTCTATAGTTCAATCCTATTGAATTTATTATATTAAACTAATTGTATCTTACCCTAGAGAAGTTATCTCCAATGTATGAAAGTCATAACTACATCTTTCCCTAAGGTTGTGTGCCTTAGCTTGCAAGTCTTTCTCAGAGTAGTGAGTTGCTTTCTCTTTGGCCTAAACTTCGTAAACTATTTCAAATATATTATTAGTGTTTCTCTTCATGATTTTCCTAGTTTGGGTTTTCCACATAAAAATATTGGTGTTCATGTATGAATGGCCTTTTTATTTCACTTATTTACTTTAACATTTATGGTAGATAAAATGTTTGATCAATAAAAAGATTAATTATTTAAGTTTTTGTATATGTTGATTTATCCCCCTTCTCAACATACGATGGTGTTCAACATAGAGTTCCTTATGAAAATTTTGTTGGTAGGAAAATGTATGATATGGTTTGTACAAGACCATACATTTCATAAGTAGTGGGGGTCTTTAGTCAATTTTTGGCTAATCCTAGATGGTTGCATTACAATACAATGAAGTGAGTGTTAAGATATTTGCAGGGTACTTTTGAGTGTTCCCTATGTTTGAATGGAAATCCTACTATACCTCAACATTAATTTAGTATCCATGGATATGTGGACATTGATTGGGTGGGTGACATTAACAATAGAAGATCGCTAATGGTTAAGAGTTCACAATATTTGGTGGTACAATAAGCTGGATTAGTAAGGACAAGTTGTGGTTGCTTTATCTTCATTTGAAGTAGAGTACATGACAACTATTAATGCTTGCAAAGAACCCATTTAGGTTAAGAGACTATATTTAGACATTGTTTTTGATGCGAGATAGGTCAATATCTATTGTGAAAAACAAAGTGTCTTGGTTAAAATGTCCTACTTTCCATGCTAGGATTAATCACATTAATGTGTAGTTTCATTTTGTTCATGATATGTTAAAATATGGAAAGGTGAAGTTGGAAAAGGTAGACACTTTAGGGAATGTTTTTAATGCATTGACAAAGCCAATGAGCACAAAGAGGTTTAGATGGTGTGTCAGTTCAATGGGCCGTGGGCCTAAACTACGATGTGATGACTCCTATAATGTCTTCATCAAGTGGGAGATTGTTGGCATCAAGGTGCCTCAACCTTAGGATTACTAAGAATATTTAATTAATTATTTTATTGTCCTATGCTGTTGATTTTATTCATTTAATGATATAATATAAGTTTCCAAAGTGCTATGCTACAATTTGAGGCACTGTGGACAATCAAGTTGCAATTAGCATTGAAGAGTGAGAAATTGTGAGACTCATCACAAGGGACTTTTGAAGAAGAAAAATGCTTAGGAGATCCTCAAAATTCCACCCAAGTGACATGTGGCAACAACTTTGTCTTATCCTTGTGCATTGATTTGGAAAGATTCTCGACGAGACCGAATTTTCCACCTAGATAGTTTTGGAGTAAAATGGAAGTTCTATTTTGATAAAAGGTTTGTTTTTCTCATCTTGGGTGCCTTGTTAGTGAGGATTAAATATTATTTATGCAAGAGTTTTGCAAGAAAATGAGTTTCTAATTTTTTATGGTGATTATAAATTAAGTGTAGACAAATTCACAAATTCATTGAATGTGGCCACATTTGAGAAACTTCTCCTTTTTATATTGTAAGCTCTATAAATATAAGTGTTGCTAGAAAAGTTGTATGATGAATTGTTGATTAAGAATTCGTATGCCACCCAGATTGTTTTGGATTTCTATATCACAAAGGATCATGGACTCTGCATATTATACTATAATAGCTTCTTACTATAATATGATTGATCTATGCTTTGGTGTTATGGGTTTTTTTCCTAAAAAAGTTTTCCCAAAGTAAATATCTATGTTTATGTGTTAATGTTTAAACTTGAAATTTACTTGTTTCTGTTTTCTTTTATTGTAATGCTATTTAGGGATTTGCAAAGAAATTTGCTTTCACTTTCCTAGAGGACTTGCATTAGAAAGGTTGTTTTTTCTCCTATGCTTTCCTTTCATAAAAAATGTTTTTCAGTGTCTACAATTAATTCTCAAGATAATTAATTTATTTTTAATTGATTATTTGTAGTTACTAAAAAAACATAAATATATATAAGTAAACTCTTATTATATTACAAATAAAAAACTTCTAATCTTTTATAACCATGATCCACTATTAACATATTGCAATAAACATATATCTACCTTTTAAAATCAAATTAATACATAATTTAACTAATTAATTTAATTGTATACTCATTTCAATTACCAAAGATTAATTATTTCTCAACAACAATCAATACACATACCTTTATTAAAAATTTAAGACTATAAATATATAATGAAAGTCATCTGTTAATTAAGTTGTATTAGAATATGAGAACAATTTAATAAGTGCAATGTAATTCTCTTCAATGTCTTGTTTTGATTTCATAGAAAATTATCAAAGAAAGATTTCATTGTAATGGGCACGTAACAAAATAAATAATCTACTAGCATATACACATTATAATAACTGATGCCACGGAAAATTCCTTTATGATTGTAAATTTTTCGTGATGTATTCAAGACATTTCTTAGGCAGCCTTTGTAGTCAATTCAAATTTTAATTGGATACCAGCAAAGAGACGTCTGACGATATTCTTTAGAGAAACTTCCTCCCAAATCAGATGGTACCCATTTATTTGACCGTCTCCTTATAGAATGAAAATCAACTCAATACTTTTCACATACTAAACTTACTTATCATGCTCATTACGTATGTACGTACTATTAAGATGTCTCTATAGCCTTATATCTATACCTTTTTCCTTCTATAGGGAAGAGCATTAGTAGTTGAGGATGTATCAATTGTTGTGAGGGTTGTTGATACCTTTTGTTCTAAAAATTGAACAAATAAAACCTATTGTTTGAAACATAAAATATCAATTTTTGTTAAGAAATGTACTAATAATTGTTATGAAATGTACCAATAGTTGTTAGAAAATGTACTAATATTGTAAAAAGTAACCAATCGGGTGATGCCATATCAACTGCACAACTATTGGGGCCTCTTTTGCATGCCTATTGGTCTCACTTTTTTTTTGGGCTGTTTTGGACACCTTGCCAAAAAGCATGTTGATGTGGCACCATACTTGATGATGTGGTACTAAAAGCTTAGTTATAAGTAGGGGACTTGCCAAGTAAACTACTGTAAAAAATTAGGAGTGTTTTGAAATTTCCACATAAGATTTTGAGAAGCACGAAGTTAGGGTGCTCAACTTCTAGTGCTCTTCCGCTATCTCTATTTCCATTTTTCTTCTTCTTGGTTTTATATTTTCTAATTTAAACTAATCACAACATTGTGAGTTCAAACCTAAAAGATTCAAATATGAACCACAAAAAATATTGAGATTGCATAGAGCTTGTGTCATCCTTAAAGTGGAGAGCATCAATTCTATTCTTGCATATGATTATGGCTTGAAATTAATAGTGTCTCTTCATCCTTATTCCCAAAGCTAAGTATATTTGTCCTACTATTAAATTTTTCAATATTGTTATCATGTATTGACTCTAGCTTAATCTCTTACATCTCTATTTCCACATATCCCTCTCATTTTCTATCTCCATTTTCATCTACATATACTTTTCAATCTAAATATTGATAGGAACTTGACACATTGTGTCCCTTGTTTGAATTTTAGGAATTTGGATTTGTTTCATATATCTCTAATTTTTTTATATAGATTATTTTTTCTGCATAGAGATCTCAACCTAATTTTTAGAATTGCGATTGATATTTAAACTTTTTAAAAAAAATTATAACTAGTTGAGTCAAGCATGGAAATGTATGTTGCACATAATTTACTTTTAAGAGTCCAATCAATTAATTTTAATAATAGACTTAATACTTTAGTACAACACATCTTCTATCAACCTCTTCAAAAATTAGAACATACTAGCATGGGTTTGATATTTATTCAAACCATTAAGATCATTCTTGGTGTTTGAATAAGAAGAATAATCTATATAGAATAAACTACCACAATATCAATAGATACCATTGTTGGAATCCAAGAACACTGAGAAGGGGGTGAATCGGTGTTCTGCCAGTAATATAAAATTTTACCTTATTATAAGATACACATATAAACCGATAAATGAAGAAACATATAACATGAAGTAAATAAACCAGCCACATGAATGAACACCATAACACACTGATTTTTATATGTGGAAAACCTCAAAGAGGAAAAACCACGGTGGGATTTGTGACCCACAATATAAATGCACTGGCCATATGAAAGATATTACGTAGCATGGGGGCCTGCACATGTAGGAAGGAACACTTCCTAGAGCACAATGCTCAACACAAAAGAGTCTCATTGACTACAAGCTTCTGCTAAGATAAAATAGTAATAGTAAACTCACAAAATGCATCTGCAATGCCAAAAAGAGTTTTGATTAAAGAGTTGTTATGTACCAATTCATAAACCCCAAACCCTTCTACCGGTATCTCCTTTCCTCCAAGAATGCTCTACAAGCCATCTACTAATCATTGTATTATATAAATTTCACATACAAATGACCTACATACTTATCCTTTGCATCACATTATTCTAATTCCTTGTCATATTTTAAAATGACCTAATAGACTGACTTATATACCCTTTACAAACAATATGCCTTATGTTGGCTTACAATACATTACAAAAGATATTCAATGTCGGCCCTATACAATAATTACAAAATTATTTTCCAAATAAAACCTTTCGGATCCCAAACTAATGTCGGCTTCATTGAAGTGCTCGATGTCGGTGCTGGTGTCGGTGCTGGTGATGACCCTAAATACTCTAATGCTGGTATCTTTCGGTGTATGCCTTCAATGCCGATATCTGTCAGTATATCTCTCCATATAATCTTGTTGCTATCCATGACAACATATGAATCTAATGAGTGTTAATTGCCAACAATCTCCCCCTTTGGCATTGATGGCAACACTCATGTGAAAAATGAATTCCCTGCTAGTTCAACTAAAACATGCTCCTTCTGAGCTGATTGACTATGTTTGCAATATACTCTTTGTCTGATATACTCCCCCTAGGATTATATACATATACACATTTTTCACATACATATACTCCTTCATTGGCATCAATGCCAAAGACTAGTGAAAGAATTGAAAGAATAATTACAGATTACTTTACTGAAGGTTGACCAGTTTCAAAATGTCCGTATAAACTTTCTCTAGTAACTATATATAGGTATCCCAGCTGGTTTTGACTATTCTAGATATGGATACAAGTCCACTCAACAAATGTGCAAGTGTTTATTTCTCAGTGACTTCTGTCGGTGTGGGCTTTGGAAGCATATCCATGCATTCCCTCTTATGTACACCAAGTGAATCCAATCTTGGACTCACCAAACCTCTGATACTTCTTGCTCTTCGAATAATCTTGTCTCTTTCCTTTTCAAAAGCAAAAATTTGGTTTTCCAAAGTCAAAATTTGTCCATCAATGGATGTAGTAAGCGAAGTTAGTCCATCAAAAGAATTTGTAATATTAGCAATATTTTCTTGTAACTCCTTTATCCTCTTATCTACATTTGTTGTTAGAATCTCTATATTACAACAAACCCTATAGATGTTAGTACATTGTTTCAAAGAATTTTTAATAAGTATAAGTTGTTAGGGTTCCCACAAATACTGAGAGGGGGGGGGGTGAATCATTATCTAACCAGTTATATGATTTTCTTAACTTAAAACATGTAAAGCATATCAATATTGTATACTGGTAAACCAGAAATAAAGCAATAAACAAAGATAAAAACAACCACATGAAAAACACACCATAACACAATAGTTTAATGAGGAAACCCAGTGTGGGAAAAACCTCAGTGGGATTTGTGACCCACAATATTCACTTACTGGCCAATAAGAGAATATTACTGCTACAAGAGGGGCCTGCATATGTAAGAAGGCCAAGTGCCTAGAGCTCACTGCTCAATTACAAAATGGGAAGTCTCACTGACTTACAAAATGGATTATATAAATCCAATGTCTTGTACTACTTCAAAATAGCATCTACTATGCTAGATCCAGTACCGATTTATAGCTCTACTTTATACATAAACCTTAACCTATAATTCGCATAATAGGTCTGCCTTATTTCGCCTATCTTCTTCCTTCCATCTATATATTAAATGTTCTACAATGAACTCTTATATATATGAGTCATTTTATAACTTTCCAAGTCGGCTTACAATGATTTTACAATAATTAACAAAATATATTTCAAACAAAATTCCTGTCGGCTTCTGTGTTGGTATGCTTCATTTCACTATCAGTGGTCTCTGTGCCGGTGTAGAGTCTATCTTTGCTAGTGCCGGTAAATTGTCTTGCCGGTGTCACAGGATTGCAAAGTTTCCATCAATGACAAAACCTTCAATCACCTACAATGTCTCATTGGAGTGTGCATTTGCCAACAATCTCCCCCTTTGGCATTGATGGCAACACTCATGAGAAAAATCAAAAAACTATTATCCAAAAAGAATCTGCCAGAATTATCAAAATTGTGTGCCAAAAGAATATGTGCTCCCCCTGAGTTGATAAGCCAATTGCTGATTACTTTTCTCATACCACTACTCCCCCTTTGGCATCAATGACAAAGGTTGTCAAAGTGCCTATGAGTGTGGTTTCCTATTTCATCCTTGTAACCAGTTGGTTACAATTTGAAATAGATCTGCCAAAACTAGATTCAGGCTCTCAATGAACTTTTTGTTGTCTTTTATTGCGGCCTCAGTCCTCTGAACTATACCGGTGAGGTGTTGCATTTGCTCTACCGGTGTTTTCTGTCCTTGAATCAAAGCATCAGATATTTCTTTTCTTAAGGAGGCGAGGTAGTCCAATTTTGGACTAAGTCTCCATTTTAGATCTTTAGCCTTTCCTTTTATTCTTTCCTTCTCTCTTTCCAACTTTTGTAATTCTTCCTCAAAACCTGTTATCTTCTTCTAAAAAACTGATAATGAATCAGATGAATTAATGAAATTATTAGCTAGTTGATTTATTTCCTCCTGTATCTTGTTGATCTTCTTGTCTATATCAACTATCAAAAAGTTAGTTTTACATGTATCCCTGTACAAAATTTTGAATTCCTTTAGTGTACTACATAGTTCTGGTAAAAGATTATCAAATTTCCTTATACACTTCTTTATTTCCTCCTCAAAGAATTTGTGTTTTTCTTTCTCTAATCTCTCCTTGAATGCTTCCTCTTTTATTTGTTCAACTGTCATAGTGTTGTCAGTAATATACTTAGACAAAGTGTCGAGTTGACGTAAAGAATCTTTATTATCTACATTACATTTAGGTGCTATCATTTTCAAAATTGGAATTGTGTCATCAATTTCCTTGTATGCTTGTGAGCTACACTCTGTTATCTTCTTGATAGAATCCAAAATAACTTCTGTCACATTATTTGATGAACCAACAATCTATATTCCATTGGTGGGAGCAATTTCCTTGCTTGTGATGACCTCTGGTAGGTCAGTTTGTGTTTCCATTTCTTTAAGAAAAGGTTTAGATTGCTCAGCTGATGCCGATGGCACTATCTCTGTGTGAACCTGTTGCTGTGATGGAGCCTCTTGCTCTATTTGTTGCTCAGCCTGTTGCTTTGTCTGTTGTCCATACTCTCACTAGCTGGTTGATTGTCAGTGGTAACTACCGGTGGAGTATCCAGAGGTGGTGGGGATAAGTTATCTCTTATTTTTATGCTAGGTGGTCCACCAACCTTGCCTTTACCCTTATCCTTCTGATATACCTTGATGGGTTTAGGGCTTCTATATTCCTCCTGCTTTTCCTTTTCTACAAGGAATATGTCCCATGCATTAGTTGTTTCCTCTGCAACCTCATTTACTCTACCAACCATAAGTTCTACATGCCGGTGTGCAGTTGAAAATACTAACTGATTAGCCTCAGAGATCAGATCATCTATCTCTTTTGGTGAGTTAACTAGATACACATCAAGAAGTTTTTCAAATTTTATTTTCTTATCAAGCTCTACAACAGCTTGCCTTCTAGCTTCAAGTCTTTTGAACAGTTCTGTTGGTAATTCATCTACAACTTGCATTAGAAATTTCTTGTAAATGTCCAACTGTAGGATTATACTGTTCTCAACCTTTTCCTTGTCATCAGTTGATAATGAATCATACAATTTATTGATGTTTTTTAGCTTTTTGTCCTCTATTATTTCATCTAGTAGTTTGTTAATTGGAGCAATGTTTTGTTGAGTCTTCTTCTTGGGTGTTAACTTCTTCTTTGGAGTTAACTTCCTAGCTAGGGGCCTTACTGCTTGTTGTTTCTATCTAGTTTTTCTAGGTGAAGGTGTAGATATCCTTGAAGGTTTCCTTTTTCTCACAACTCTTTTAAATTCTACTGGTATATCACTTTCAGAAGAAGTTGAAACTAGTGAAAGGTTAGTTTCTGGTTGGAGTGCTTCTAACTCATCTTCTGTAATACTAGTTCTTTTGAGTACATCTTCCTTTATAGCTTTTGCTTGTCAGGATCCTCTTCTTACTGTTGCTTCAACCTTTTTAACATTTTTATTAGATTGGATTTTTTTTTCAATGGTCTCAACACTACCAAATACTTCTTCTTTACATTCCTTAGGTGCTTCTAGGAGGGCTTTTGCATATGTTTCAATTATGTGATCATCTATTTTGTAACCCATTTCAGTAACCCAAATAGTTCTTGGGATAATTGCCTCCATCCAAATTTCATCTTTCTTAATAACAAAGCATATTTCATCCTTATACTTATTTACAATTACTTGTGATAACCTGACTCTAGTCTTCATCTGGGCCTTTAATGCCTGAAAGTACTCAATTATATTCTTTTCTCTATTTTCTCCCATGTTACTTAGTAAATCAGACAACTGTTTGCCTACTGGTATATCAAAACCAAGATTTTTATTACCGATACCGGGCACCTATTTTGTTATGTGTAGCATTAAACAGACAAGTAGGTTTCCAAATCTAAATGTCCCCTTTTTGTCTTTCTTAATCTTTCCCAAGTTATCAATTAGTTCATCTTTCAGCCATTCACACACATCTATTTTTGCATTATCATTAACCATGTCATGGGCACATTTTATGCATAGGCTAGAGATTGAGTTTAACCTATTTGCATGTGTGGTTTTGTAGCCTAAAATCATGCTAATGAATCTGATATTGATGTTGGTTACATCATTTATTCTTAAGGATCTCTTATCAGATGAGTCATTTTACAACTTGCCAAGTCAGCTTACAATGATTTTACAATAATTAACAAAATATATTTCAAACAATATTCATGTCGGCTTCTATGCTGGTATGCTTCCTTTCACTACTGGTGGTCTCTATGCTGGTGTAGAGTTTGTCTTTGCTAGTGCCAGTAAATTGTCTTGCCGGTGTCACAGGATTGCAAGGTTGCCATCAATGACAAAACCTTCAATCACCTACAATGTCTCATTGGAGTGTGCATTTTCCCACATAAGTTTCTCTTCAACCTTCCTCTTTTCTGTCTCAATAATTTAGTCAAAAGAAGCTTTCCTAGCCAAAGTAAATATTTCTAGTGCTTGTCAGTCGAAAATCTGCTATAATGATTGAAAGTTTTTAGATATGTGCTTTGGCAATACCTTAAGCTTGTCAGAAGGGCTTGCTTCATTTTCAATCATACAATCAGGAATCAATTTATGCAAAACTAATATTGACTGATCTATTATTCCTTTGTCTACAGATCCCTCCTTCATTAGCTTTTGAGTAGCCATCATCATTAGCTATGTGGGACTCATCTCTGTGATTGATTTCTTCTCAACTTGAGAAGTGTTAATTGCCAAAAGTTTTGCTGGAGAATCAACTATTAGTATGGTACTGGGTGTCTTATCAACCTCCTTTTCCTAATCCTCTCCTGGTGTATCTCTTTTCTCATCCTCTCTTTCACCGGTGGCTTCACCACTTGGCGCAGTATCTATTACTATCGATGGAGTATTATCCACAATATTATCACTATCCTATACATTACATATATTACCTTGTTCAGACTATACAAATGTTGTCTCTATTTGTTTAGTCTATATGCTCTCATCAGTTTTAGGATTAACTACTGGTTCATTCAAAATTTGATCTGAACTTCCGAAAATTCCTTTCCCTTTAGATTTGTCTGGAATGGTGGGAGTTGTTGCCTTAGCAAATTCTTCTTGAGAAGTAAGGAAATCAGGATTCTTTTGGAAGAATTTAGCCCAACCATCTCTAGTCTCATTTATTATTTCATTGACTCTACCCATCATTAAGCTTATTTGCCAAAGTTTTTTGCTAAAGATTGATCTATTTGCAACTTCTATACATCTTTTCATTTCCTCATTATTTATAGAACCACACATACTCAAAATTTCAACTTCTTTAATCTCTCCGTCCCTCTTGATTGCATCTAATATCCTTGTATCTAACTTATTATACAATGTCTATACACATAAAAAATGGCTATGAGCAATTAAATAAATATTTTATATTTATTTAATAATTATTCTTCTATTAAAAAATTAATTTGAAAAGATTAATTTATTTAATTCATTTTCATATCTTTCTATTAATTAATATTTTATTAATTAATTCATTTATCCTATTCTTCTAATTAATTAAATATCTAATATTTAATTATCTTCTCCAATCAATTAAATATATAATATTTAATGGTTATTCTACTATCTTATAGTCTCAAATATTAAATGATTTCTTAAATTATTTAATCTCTCTTATCCAACTCACCCTTCATCTCCACTTTATATTCCCTTTGCCAACTCATCAAACATGTGGCTAAGGAAATTAATATCTCTTAAATATTAATTCATCATTTATCTTCAACCTCAAAATTCAATGAATATTGTGTACGTACACATATTTCATAACCATTTCCTATATTCTCTCCAACACTCCCTACATGTTAGGAACGACTTGAGTCCACTTGTCCTATCATGCCTAAATCTTCTCCAACCATCCCTAGATTCCCTCAGTCAGCAACCCAATCAAGGTGAGATGAGTGACACTTGTCTTCTCCTTCCCCCTTTCTCTCAACCTTCATCTTTGCTCACAACTATCCAAATCTGCAGATCTGATCATGACCGTTGATTTGAGCCACATCATCTCATCCTCTCAAGGTCTATAAAATCAAGAGCTTTAGTTGAGAGAGAGTTAGACTTGAAGAGGCTTCAAGTGCATTTTCAAGAAATCATTTGTAAAACTAATGCATCTATGAGTTTTAATCTTGAAGCAAAAATAGCAATTAGCATTTTAGCATAATCATTTATCATTGTATATCATAGCATTTTGTTAACTACTAGTTATCAATCCATTCTTCATATGCCATCTTGGAAGCTATCAGTGCATTGTCTAAGAGCACACCATCTACAACCAGGAATAGTGGCGTTAGGACACAATGAGACATAAACCATGAAGGTGATATTAGTATTTTTATTTCATATATATTTCATGTAGTTTCATTGGTTGAGTTTGGATCTTGTAGCATTTCTATTGGTATTTTCTAAAACTAACTTGTTGTAGGTAGCATTTTGATGATAAAATTAAAGTCGACACATTTTGGCACCCACCGTGGGGCTCATGGACCTCGCATATACCTTTAAAAATCTCAAAAAAGTAAAATTAATGCATTTGTAATGTAGATTCACGCATGTGTGAATTCTGACAGTGCTTTTGTTCAATAGGTTAGCACATTTGCATCTGAGGTTAGCGCATTTGCATCACAGGTTAACTCATGTGTCATGTAAGGTAGCGCTTTTGTCTGAAAATCTGTGCATTTGCATCACAGGTTAGCACATTTGTATCATAGGTTAATGCATATGTCATGTAGGTTAGCGCTTTTGTCTGAAAATATGTGCATTTGCATCACAGGTTAGTGCTTTTGTGATGCAGGTTAGTGCTTTTGGGACGTAGGTTCATGCATTTGACAGATAGTTTAGCGCATTTCAAGCAAAGTGCAATTTTTAATCAAATCTTGAAATTAGGCTTGTGCAAGGGTAATTTATATTCCATATATATTGTCAGGATGTTTGAGAGGGGTTTCAGACCTCTAGGAGTTATAATGCAAAATCTAGTTTTTGGAAGATCTTCCAAATTTTAGAATTAGCTAAATTTCAAGGCATTTCAGAATCAGGAGTGAAAATGTAACCAAGATTTGAAATTAGGCTTGTGGAAGCCCACCTAAGGTTTTTGATTTTCACTAACTTCTTTTTTTAATTGTAGGTTTCTAACAGTTTCTTGTAGATTTGGAGGAGTTAAGTTAGGATTTAGTGATTTGTTTTCTAGCTTTTTCAAAGTTGGTTAAAAAGAACTCATATTTCCTTTTGGGTAAAAAGAACTTCATTTTTCAATTTGGTGTTCTATAAAGTACCTCACTTTTTTTTGGGCTCTAAAAATAATCACATTTGCAAGGTAAAAAGAACAACAAATCAAACATTTACTTTCTTGCAAAGTTGGGATTCACACCTCAAATTTTGGGCTCTAAAAAGAACAACAATCTTTCATTTTCTTGCAAAGGTATAAAGCACAATCAATCTTTTTTTTTTGCAAGTTAAAAAGAACAATCAACTTGTCCATTCTTACAAAGCAAGCTATTTTTTTGCAACAATTTTCATTTTGTTGACAAGGATTTTGGATTCCTAGTTTAGAAAATCATTTGCTATTGTGGGGCTAAAATAAACACCATGCTTGTTGGAGCAACATCTCCAAATAGGACTTAGCCAAAAATTGCTTTGAAAAGGTTATGTTGGGTCTCAAATCAACAGATTGGATAGGTTTTAAGGAAATGCCAATTCCTATGATCAAACCCTCCAATTGACTTGGCCAACTTATAGAGAAAACCAGTTCAGATTTTAACTCTCTCACTATAGGCTCTGCAAGACCTAGGCGGGTATACCTATTCACCAGCTGTTTCTAATAACCAATGCTTTTTATAGTGGATTTATTGTCTTAATCTGATATCTCCTAATCTTAAAATGGCATAGGTTCCTAGAATGGAGATATAGCAGATGAGTTCAAGATTGTTGTTGTAGAAGCTATTCGATCTATGTTTCCCAATTACTTCTGTTGCTTTAAAATAACAAATGATGAATATAATGATAAGTTTAATCTGTAATTAACCAGTGCCTTCTTTGCTGTTTGGGCTACAGAGTCATTGTACTTTCTTTAGGACTTATGGTGTGAGCCTGTGAGATAGTTTTTTAATCCATCCCTTTATGGACCTGTCAGTTATTATTTCTTTTGAAACCAATCAAATGCTTATATCATATGTTGATTGAATGAATTTAACCCTACCTTTAAGGGACCAGTCAATTAAGTTCTGCGAGGAACAATTACAATTCGCAAGCAAAACCTTCGCTTCAACTTTATAACATAAAGCATAAATTTAATTTCAAGAATATGAATAACCTTATCTCTTAGATAATATCATAGACGATTGCCAAAACAAAGTGAAATAATCCACAACACATACGCAAAGAAAAACAATTGATCATAACATATATTCCATTATGGTTTGTATAACAGAAGACATACAAGCTATCATACATTGCTATCTTGCTCTTATCTATTTTTCGTCTTATTACATATTACAAAAACCATTCTCATATATATATGAGAACGAAATCTATTCATGGAAAGACATGTCTTTTCAAAATGCTAATCGTTAGTTTGAATGTTTCTAACAAACTTAAGCAAAAAGAGATTAAGAATTCCCAAATGATGAATATAATCATCATCTTTGAAGGTTTTGATTTTAGCACTCTGTTTCTTCAATTCTTCTCCTTGCGACAGGTATTCGAATATCATCTGGTTGACGGTAGGGGCCATGTCTTTGCTTCGATCCATTTTCGATAAAGCCCAATCCTTGACGCTGACAAGCTCATTCCGCAAATCCTCCAGAGATATTACTTCTCCTTCTTTATAGACCGAGGGCATTCCAATAGGTTTCCCATCATCCAATTCTTGCATAAATTTAATTTCAAGAATATGAAATGCACACCTTCGAGTTTAACATGATTTTCCATGTATGCAGTCCCTTTAGTCTTCTCCTCTGGCATCATTGTATCAGCACTATTTAGTACTTCATGCAATCATGCTTTTAATCTCTCATGCTCTCTTAATGCCTTTATAGTTCCATTGTACACCTTCCAATATGGTTCAACATGCAAAAGCATGGTGTTGAATCGGTGTCCGATGATATCATTGACCATTTTATCCATCTTTTGCTGGATACTATTTGCCTGTTTGGCAGCCTTATCTGCTTGATACTTCCAGTACAGAGCATCAGAAACATCATCCAAGCTACATCCTGTGGGGTATGAGGTGTATTCGCTTATGGGAGTCCCTGTCTCAAGTTGCAATATTTTTGCTTGCAACTTTTGATTCTCCTCTTTAGATTTTTCATACAACCCCTTATAGGTGATGTTCTCTCTGACCAAAAATTCTGTCTGGTCCAAATTTAATCTGGCAACATCCAAGTTTAATTTGGCAGTGACCCTAGGGTCAGTCTTTCCAACCTGATGAACCATGAGGTGTCCAAAGGTTTCTTCAATATCTACAATAATAGGCCTCTTTCCTTTTGGATATAATGCCCATTGTAGGAGAGCCTTCTTATCAGGATTGTATCCGGAGCCTAGGAATAATTTGTCTATCTCCTGAGGCAACACCTGTTGATTCAAGTCTTGCTTCTTCAAAAACCTGTCAAACAGAAGTGCTGAATTTATATCCCAACCAGAAAAGATGAATACACCGGCCTCTTTTAGTAATCTTCTCCCTTTCTCAGGGGTCATATCTTTCATGAGGATATCGATTTCATCCTGCAATTTCTTCATCTGTTCCTCTTCTGGTCTTCCAGCCATGCTTCGTTTCACATGTGCCCCTTTACATTGGTACAAGAATGAAAGGAATTCCCTCGAAGAGGCGAATCCATCGTTAGCAACAAAATCTTCATGCTCTGTCATCCTTATGTCAACTACATCTTTGATGTTAATTTCACCAGTGTCCACATTCACCTCTGCTTCAAAACTAGGAGGATAATCTTCTCTAGGAGAATCAGCAGGGATACTACTAGCAGTTGATTTTGGTGACATGTGAGCCAATGGTTGACTATCCTTCTCAGTGTTGATAAAATGAAGGAATTGTGGGGGCACTCTATGCATGATTTCTACTTCATGTTGAAGTAGCTTTTTGGCTATTTCTAGAGGATATTGGAGGTTTCCAAGTAGATCTCCATCCACCATCCCCCTTGCCCTTTTCCATTTGAAGGCCTCCCAAGTCATTTCACTCCTTTCTTTCAAGACCCTGGCCTCCTCTCTTTCAAGGTTCTTGATCAAGTCATCTGGCATTTTGGCCACATGTATTCTAGCCTTTATTTTTTGTGACGCCCTGGTAGCTCTTATATATCCCTAAGGATCAAAGTTCTCTCTAGGTTCACCCAGAGTCATGCCATAGTAGTTGTGTAGGAGAAAAAGTGACACTAAGCAAACATGCCCTAATCTCACTTTCAATCACACATTTGTGGAATACGAAAGAGCCTAGAGGTATCACACAATTGGCTACTTCTTTTTGTGGAAGAGAGAGCCATGGGATACCTATTAGGATTTCTATTCCTTTGTTGCAATTGAAAGATAAAATGATGCAAGTTCAATCCCTAACCCCAAAGTGCAAGTATGAACTAATAACAAGATTGCAGAATTGAACTTAAACAATGGAAAACTGTAAACACAAGGACAAGGGAAGAATGCAAATGCGTACCCAGTGTTAAAATCTAAGTGAAAATGTTCAGGACGAGGGCACGAGTGCCACTGTCCTGATTCTGCCCCTAAAACTGCTCCAGAAACTGCTGTTTTGCACTCTGTAAAACTGCCGGAAATGCTGTCTGTTAGAAGGACCGGGGCGCCCAGCGCCCCTGTCCTGGTAGGACCAGGGCGTCCCACGCCCCTGTCCTAGTCTTTTGCTTTGAGATTTGGTGTGTTGTTCTGTCTCTATCTGCTTCTTCTGGATTTGTAACGTGCAGCGTCGTCTGAATTCCGAAACCTGCATTTATATCTGAAAAGGTGTGGTGGGTAGCTATATAGGGTTTTGCCTTAATCAAACCCCCGCTTTGGTGATTTCCACCTCCATGAATAGCCAAGTTGTATTGTAAAAGCAATGTGTGTGCAGACCTTGTGTGTGTGCAAGATCCTAAAATGCAAGAAAGCAAACTAGAGCAACCTAGAAAGTAAACCCTAATTACTTGTAAATGATAATGTAAATGCTCTAAATCAAGATGCAAAGTGATCTAAAGCATGAATAAAGGATATATTGAAGCTTATGCAAAGACATGAAAATAACATGAAATCATACCCAACCCTCAAAGGAGGAGTACAACCCAATCTGCAGTCGGTAATCTCCTATTATTCTTCAATGTCTTCCAAGCCCTAAATGGATGAATGAAATTGATAAATGCTTGATAGAAGGATGTTGAATGTTGTTGAAGTCTTCAAAGATCTACTCTTTTGCTGCATATGAGGTTCCTTGAAATCAAATTCGGATCCTTTCAAATGAAGAAAGAGAGTTGTTATGTATGAAACCCTAGGTCTTAGTTTCAACTTTTGGCCGACCTAGAGATTGAATCTAACGCCAATTTCTTGGGGTTAAGCTTTATTTTATGATTGGATCGCGCTCCTAAAATTTCAGGAAAAATGTCCGGGACCATGTGCACTCCGGGCGCCATGGTCCCGACAACTTTTCACCAAATTTTCAGGGCCGTCGGATATGATGATTTTAGAGAGAATCCCGAAGTTACAGGTGATTTCGAGATGTTTTGACCCCCGAAATCAAGCCCCTAAGTTTGAAATAGGACCTAATCAGGGTTTTAGATTAAATGATGTATTGGAGGAATAAAATGAAAAGGGCACACTTTAATGAAAGGGCCCAACTTTATGATGTGGAAGATGATGAAATATAACCTTAGACCTAATTAATTTGATTAATTAAGTGCTAAAGGGGAAATGTAATGCAAGATGCAAAATGCACCAAGGCGAGTGCTAAACTAGGTGTGAAATTGTACCACCCTAGCAAGTGCGTACAATTTACGACGCTACATTTAGCCCCCACTTTAGCGGTCATATGAACACTACGTGCATATGCAAGCTAAAGTACAAAAAAGTAAACATTATTTGAAGAAGGATATATCCATAAGTCTGTCGAACGAAGCCCCCAGCGGTATCTGCAGTACACAGTTAGGAACCGCACCCTACAAAACACACGTTAGATCACGAAATCACCTAATGCCTACTAAGGAAGGTGATGAAAATTCGAGGGTAGCTATATGCCCCCCTTGTTTCAGCTTTCTAATTTTAGTGAGTTGAAACAGGGTATCATGTTTACCACTTCGAATTGTTAAAGAATATTGATGACAAATGCTCACAAGAAGATTTGAGATCAAAAACTAATGGAGAATCATTTGGTAAGAAAGAGGACTAAATCTCAATTCCAACACAACAAAGAGTGTGAGGATTTGAGAGTTCTCTAACACAAGATGAAGGATGTAAATGGAAACAAAATGCAAAGAGAAGAAAAGAAAGGAAAAAAGCATGAATACACACATTGGTGATCCATGAGAAGAATAGTGAGAGAGAAAACATGGACTTCTCGCCCCTAGATCTTGTCTAGGTGATCCATGGGAAAAAGGACATGGAAAACTAGCCCCTAGAGTCTGTCTAGGTGATCCATGTGTTGTTCACCAAAAGTGATAACCCAAGACACCTATAAATCTATCTATGAGGTAGCCAATCTCAATCAATGAAACACTTCAGGGCTGGGACAACATAACATAGGATCCTAATGATCCTCCTGCACTTTAGGTTCTGCTAGACCTAGGGGGGGACACCCTTTTGATGCATTGAATACAACAATCACAAACATAAGACTGCATCAACAATGAGCAGACAAACCATTCCACAAGCTCACCAAATTAGGTAATATGTACAGATGGGCTAGATCTTATACAAATAAGGTGAAATAGAGCTTTGGAAGGATAGAACATTAACCCCTAAACATAAAGGGAAATAGATTTGTCTTTTAAAATGTTGATCTGAAACCATCCCCCAAACTTGCAAGACCAGTGCCTTGTTCATTGGGCAACAGAGTCACAGACAGAACTACAAATATGAATCATAGATGGAAATTTGTTTTCCTTAAACAAGATATTCATGCACCAATACCTGATATTAATGCAATATTTAATTTATTCACAAATTTATCAGATCTAGAAATACATTTCATCATTTATGACTGACTATAGAATTTAAAACCTTCCTTGAAGGATACCTACAACAGTCACACAATCTCCTTGAGATGACAAATTTCATCCTCCTTGAGGATTGAATTCATAATAATGAAAAAACATATCACAGAGACAATATCATAGGAAATTTACTCATGCCTGACACAAGTAAGACCTACAACTAGAAAACAATTTGTCATCCTGCAATGTAGCCTTTATACCCTAAATAGATCCATAGAACTTTACAAGTTTGGGTCAAGAATTTCAGAAAATGGAAGTCATGAAAACTAGAGCACTTTCTCACAGAATTCTGGAACCCTTACAACTGAGAAGAATTCGAAATAAAAAGAGGAGAGAAGAAAATCAAATCTGCAACTGAATTGCCAAGTGTCTCCTCTCTAACTGAATTTTGTTCCCGTGGAAACTGCTTCTAAAATATCCCACATTTGTCAAAATTAACTTCATAATCAGATTCCTCACTCCAAGAGCTTTCCGAAAACATATAACACTTTATACTTTGGCAAAAAATTGAGCCCTGGGCGAATTAATCCTCAACACGGACCCATCATTTAAATTTTTCGAATTTCTCTATAGTTTAAACTATATCATTTAATCATTTTAATTTTGATTTTTGCCTCCATTTGTGCTCTGACGCCTTGCCACGTGGCGGGATCTGATTGGTCGATGGGGTTGATCGAATGCCACCTAGGATGACACCTCATCTTTGCCATGTCATCTGCTTCGTCACTGCCACTTGGCCGCCACGTCATCACCACTGGACTGCCACCTGTGCGTCAACTGTGTGCCACCTCACTGGGACCTGCCTATTGGACTGCCACCTATCACGACATGTGGATGGCTCTCGTTCAGTTTCACTATTTCGCGGGGTTTAAACGACGTGCATCTTCCCTTCGCGAAATAGCACGCACCGTTGATCTCTCTTAGACTTGCTCGCTCGTTAACCCGGCCTTCGTCTGCAAAATTTCGCCTGTCTACCTTGAGAAGCGTGCCTATGTGGGGTCTACTTGGTCTTCGTCCAATCAACTCCTCCATCACCTCGGGAAGCGTGCTCACGCATGGGCCCGCCTTGGGCGCCCATGGGCACCTTGTGTCAAAAGCCTTTATGGCTTGGACATTATATTATTGTGGGTTCTTGCTTATAAACATTAAAAATGTCCCTCTCCCAGTCAATGTGGGATAAATGACTTTACCTAGAAATGAACTTCCTGAAGGTTTTCCTGAGTTTTAATGGCATTTTCAAGGCTGCCAATTCATTTTGTTTGGGATTTCAATGTACCTTGTTTCATACCAAACGCAGAGAGACTACTGCCAAGGTTGAATTTGTATTTGCCATATGCATTAATTTGCTTTCAAACTTCTTTCCCCATCCACCACATCAGAGAGGAGGCTGCCCTGTGCATTTGTTTGGGAATTTTTTGTAGCTGCCAAACTCCACATCCAGCATTAGCTCCTGCACTTAGCTACAATCCCTTCAACCACGTGAGCATTTAGCTGTTGGTGGTTTCTTTGCTGCCCCTTTCTTCACCACATGAACATTGGAGATGGGCATTTACACCAGCCAATATGCATTTGCTTGAGATGCTTCTATTTGTCTCTTTACTCACCACATGAACTACTAGGAGGAGAGCATGTGAGAGAGAAGCTGCATTCATTTTTTAAAATTGTCTGAAGCTTCTCTACATTTTCTGCAGTATTTCATTAACCACATTTTCCTGGAGGTCTATTTTGCTGCACTCCAAACTCCATTTTGCATTCACTTGGTTTTTTGACTTTATGTGCTGGCTGCTACCATGTGGGAGGAGGAAGATTTGGTTGAGATTCATTTGCTATTAAAGTCTGAAATATTATTTACCATGTCACCCAGGTTGCTGCTTGCATTTGCTTAGTTTCTCAATGCTCCTTCAAACACACATAGGAGGGAGGAGGCATTTGCTATGACATTTGCTTGAAAGATTCTAAAAACCCTTCCACTAGCCATCACGTGAGAGAGGGAAAGAGTTTGTATTAGTCTTAAAAAAGTTGGAATTGCATCTTTCACCTTCTATTCTTTTTGAAATTTCTGGTCTACACCCACTTTCATGGTTGCCTTGATTATCATACATTGCGTGGGATTTTCTTTTTATGTTGTTTTGTTGAATCCTCTCCTTGGATTCAGTCTCCAGACACCATTCACATATTTCCACCTTACTTTCCCAACTTGTAAACAATTGACTCCAGTACTTCTAAAAGTTTGAAGACCCCATGTTGGTTGCCAATTTGCATTTGGGTGTTTGCCATGAACTCTTAAAATGCCTTGGTTGTTTTGACTACAAAGGGCATTTTCATTTTGCATTACCTTCTGGTGGGAAACATACAAGTGCTCTACTCCAATAATGGATGTCAATATTACTCTAAAAATGCTCATAGGGCCAAGTCGCCAATAAAATAACAGTGCATAGGCAAGAGCCAGGTTGGGCCCCAAAGTGGGTTCGACTAAAAAAAATTTTCGTCTTCATGCAACTAACCTTCGAAATGCTTCAAGAACCTCAAACACACCTCTGGAATCGATCGACACCATTTTTGGATCATAAAATTGCATTTTACATCTTTCAAGCAATTACGCCACAATTTTCGCATTTAATCGCGAAGACGTAATTTTCAAACCTGTCAAAACACCTTTTTGGAGCTCGCCATCTGACAGGCATGTACCTTGATATACAAGGATGACTTCTACCAAACGGTTTCTCAAGATGAGTCCCGAGCGAAGAGATATTAATTTCCGAAAACGGCCAACTGGCTTTGTCGACACTGTGGACCTGATGAAGTCAATGTTCTGGCAACACATGATGCCTTTCTCAAAAATATCAAACGACCTCCGTAGGATCTCAAATTCAGAACATAGGTACCTTTAAATACATATTAAATCTTTGAATTCTTAGTTCGATCACCCGACTGACAGGATGCAAATGGCACGCTCACCAAAATGGCTACATTAATTAATCTAACACTGGAAGTGCGGATAACTGAATTTGATGGCAAAATGAGTCCTTTTGAAAACTGATCAAACGGATTGATAAAAGCTTGAAATTTGAAATTTAGCTCACCATTTATACCAACATTAGCCCGGAACAAACATTCTGACATGATGCTCACCAGGACATTTTTACACTTGTGCAAACATCACAAACTACAAATAGATTGAACTTTGAAAACTGAGCAAACGGATTCATAAGGACTTGAAATTTGAAGCATAGCTCACCATTTATACTGAAATCAACTTGGAAGAAACACTTTTGCATGATTCTTACTGAGGCAAGTTTTACAATTGTGCAAAACAGGGCTTCGACTAGCTGTCGAAATAGGGACTTGCCAAAACACACAAACTGCAAACGGATTCGGTTTTGAAAACTGGGCAAATGGATTCGTCAAGACCTGAAATTTTGTAGGGTGACTCACATTAATTCATACAATTGAATCCATTTTGAATTTTTTCATGACGATCAACAGGGAAAAAGATGTAATCGCTCAAAGAAGGCTACTCCATAAAATCTGCATTTGTGCCTAAAATGCACTTCCAGCTCACCCCTCAAAATGGGTACCTCGTAAACTTATCCAAATTGAATTCTAAAAGTTGCACATCACTGAATAGGCCAAATGAAAGGTGTGGGACATGAATCCCGAGCCTTACCCTCTGAAAATCAAATGGCTCCATTTTACCCCCTTGCTAACTAGGCATTCAAACTGACTTATTTAGGTACTTTTCTGACATGTAGAGCAAAATTTTGAAATAGGCCTATAAACTTGACTCGGTTTTTTAAATACTCCCAACACCATGTAAGGGAGGAGAGTGAGAAAGTCTAGCCTTATGCTGCTAGTTCCACTCAACCTCGTGCATGTGTGTGTAAGGGAGGTTAGAAGCACCTCATAGGAGTCTATGCCCGAGTATGCTACAACCAGTATATGTATAGTACAAAAGCATGACATCCTGCTCTAAGAGTCTGTGCTCTGGTTCCAAGAATAATCACCTTGCATAAAAGAAAAAAATGGAGACATCTCGCTCTAAGAGTCTGTGCTCTGGTTCCGAGAATGACCCATTGCACAAAAAGTGTAATGTTTATGTCATAAGAAAAGTAGAACAAGGATACCTACCTTCATCACAAAAGAAGATACCCCAAAAATGCAACAATGTCATAGATCCAAGAAAGGGAGTTTTGCACTCCTTAAGCAAGGATAAGATAGTTGAAAAGGGATATCTTGTAGTATGTGTAAAGGAAATCCTTAGAGGAGAAGAGATCTTTGTACAAAAGACACCTATCCCTGAGAGGAATTGTTTTAGACAAATATAACACCTTCTAGAATAAGACAAAGAAGAGAATAAGAATGAAATACTTCCTTCTTTTGCGAGGTGAAAGTGATTCTTAATGAAGGATGACGCTCTTTTTAACCCAATTGGGAGAGTGAATTCATTATGGATGTATTTTACCAAGTGCAAAAGAGGTTTTAGTCAAGGACTTGCACCTCTTGTGAGAGAGAATCCTTGAACAAACAACAACAAATGCATACAAGGAATAACATCAAGTAATAAAGTTCACACCATCCACAAAATAGGAAAAAGTGGATCCTTAGATAAAAATAAGGAAAGATCATTGCCTCAATGAGAAGGACTTACACAATCTTCTAGGGAGAGATTTAGACATAAGAAAAATGTACTACATACTCACATGAGTTCATGCAAGCCAGACATTAGTGTATGTAAAATGCTCCTCACAAGAAGTGGGTAGGATAAGAAAGAGGATACACATCTTCTCCCATATCTAGGAAAAGAGGATTCTAAAGAAAAGATGATCAATATTTCCACACTATTACCCCAAAGGGAAATTTTAACCATATAAAGAAGAGATGTATGAAATCACTCTTGTCCCCATAGGAACAAGAAATAACATAGAAAATTAGGCTATTATGTTGCTTCAAAAATATGATTGCACTTGAAATTGTACCATCATGAATGACAATGAGCCCCCAGTAAATGAGCTACCAGTGTCACATAATGATGAGCAACATAATAGTCATTAATTTTATTTAAAGACATGATGGATTGAATGAGGTATTTGAATATGACATGCTAAATTCTCAACTATAAGTGAGATCAGAAACATGTATAAAATGATAAAAATTGAAGAAGAAAAGTCACAAGAAATCTTAGAAGAGGGATGAGTGTAATTTATTAGAGCCTTATCCCTAGAGGAAAGGACTTTATGATGAATAAGAGATAACGATTCATAAGTGGATTTAGAAATTTGGGGGGAGTCATAAAGAGATTTGTTCATCGCCAAGATTTCCTTATGAGGGGAATGAGAGTTGATAGAAGTAGAAGATGATTTAGTTGAAGTGAGATCATCATCACTACTAAATATAGCATTCACATTGAGAGATGGTCTTTTAGATGCTTTGGTGGGCTTAGAAAGATTATATCCAAGTCCAAATGAATATTCATGCATGTTATGTTCTAAAGGAACTTTAATTCCTTGTTCATTTGTGCCACAATCATTTCCACTATAGCCACTCTTAGCCAAAATATGAAAACCATGACCATAACGATTAGCCATTTCAGAAAGAGAAGGTAGTTTTTCATAAGACAAAGAATCAAATTCTTCAAAATTAGAGATGTGAGGAGAAGAAGTTTGAGAAGCGGCCACAAAATTATTGCTCATAGGTTCAAGTAAGACTAATTGATCTCTAGTTTCTTCCTTCTTTTTAACTTTAACCTCTCTAGGAGGAACCCTATATTCACCTACAAAGGTGGGATTGAAATCAAGAGATCCCCAATCATCTTCTGCGAGAACCTTCTTAGGATCAAAAGCCCTCTCATGTGTAGATTCGAGTTGAGAAGTATTTTCTTCAGGAACTTTAGGCTCATCCAAAGAATTTTGATTATCAGAGGGTGGTGATTCATCCATAGGTATCTTGTTTAACGAGTCATCACTAGAAGAGGAAGGCTTAGAAGAACTCCCTTTGGAAGTAGATGTTTGCAAACAGGCCTAAAGATTTGTATCACCTATCAAGGTATATGTCTTATTATTATAAATAAATTTAACTTGTCTATGCAAGGTAGAGGGGACAACTTGCATACTGTGAATCCAAGGTCTCCCTAACAACAAGTTGTATGTTAGATTTCCTGACATAACATGGATAGGAGTAGGCAAAGTAACAGGTCCCACTGTGATGGGTAAGGTGATAATACCTAATGAAGACTTAGCCACATTATCAAAGCCTCGAATGGGACAAGAGTCAGGCTCAATAAGGGATGTATCCACATTCATCTTATGCAATAGATTAATTCTACACACATTAACGCCAGAGCCATTATCTACCAGTGTTCCTCTTATAGCAGTGTCATTTATGATAACCACAATCATCAAGGGATCATATTGATGTTGAATTTCACTAGTAGGCAATTCATCTTGAGTAAACACAATTTGAGCTTTAGGATTCATCACAGAGTTAACCAAAGACATTATATTACTAGATATATTAGGTGGAGGAACATTCAAATCTTTCAAGACATCTTGTAACATTCCATGATGAGTGGAAGAAGTTTGGATCAAATCCCAAAGGGATATCTTAGCAGGGGTAGCTTTAAGTTGTTCTATGAGATCATATTCCTTACCAAGAACTTGTGAAATATGAGGAGCTTGCGGAAGAATAGGTTGGGAAGGAGGAAGTGAAGTTGGGCTAACTAGAGGAGGGTTAGGTTGCCTATTGTTTCTTGTGTTATAGGTATAAGGAACCGCATGATAACTCTCTCTAGTCAGTTGCTTAGCATACTCATAAGGGCTCTTAGAAGAATAACCTCCTTGCACAGTAATAATAGGTTTCTTAGGAGTGCAAAAAGAATCATTAGCATAACCACCTTGAACCACTAAGATAGGCTTATTTAAAGGTTGAGAATTTTGAGAAGGACAAGCACCTTGGACAATGAAGAGAGGTTTGTTAGGTGTTTCATTCACATGTGTCAAATTGATTGAGGATGTTTTAGAGGAATGAACAAAAGTGTTGGAAGAATTATTGATAGTCTTCTCTTGCACTAAAATCTTATCATGGATTAAATCAATTTTAGGTGAGAGACAAGGGGTATGCATTGATGTTCTAGTAGGAAGAGTAATACTAGGAAAGGTCATATCATCCTTTATCATCAAAGGATCTACATGGGAAATAAACTCTCTAGGAGAAGGATCAACATTACTCTCTAAAGTCTCACTTTTGAGAGGGAGATCTTTGAAAGAGATGTTAACCATCTTGCTTTGAACTAGGGTGTCCTTATGAGTAGAACCAAGTTGAGGAGAGGGAGATGCTTTATTTTTAGAGGGAGAATAATTAAGATTCAAGGAAGGTGAGAAAGTATCAAGGGAGAGAGAATAATCTACACCTTCTTCTAATGGTTCATCCCAAATAGTGAAGTTGTTGAAAGGAATGTTTGAAGTATTGTCAATTTCGGGAGAGGAGATAACATTGTTTATTAATTCCTCATCCTTAGGAGGGAGAGCATCAATAGATGTGTTAAACTCATCCTCTTTCCTCAAAATATGTTCAATATGATCTTTAGGGGAGAGAGAATTAAGGAAATTTCTTATTATTTCATCTTCTTTCTCTAAGGGATGCTTATGGGTAAGACAAACCTTAGGAGAAGGATAAGCATTTATCATTAATTCATCATCTCTAGTGGGATTTTTGTTGGAAAAGGAAATGCCATCACTAGGAAATGTAGGGATAATGTCATCTTCTTGCACAAAAGGATCCTCATGAAGGGAGTGTTTTTTAGGAGGAACATGAACATATTTCTCCAAAGATTCATGCTTAGGAAGGAGATCTTTGAAAGAAGTGTTCATAACCTCTTGTTGCACTAACATGCCCCCATTGGAAGGACCAACTTTAGGAGAAAATAAGTCAATGTCCATCAATACCTTTTCACTTAGAGAGGCATCATGTAGGGAAGGTGAAGTAACATTAAGAAAGGTGTTTATGATATCATTCTCTTCCTCTAGGATAGCTAAATAGGAAGGGCACATTTTAGGAGAATTGTCAAGATCACTCTTAAAGTCTTCATCCTTAGAGTATGGGAGAGTCTCAAAGGGATTGGTAGCAACTCTTTTAGGCACTAAAATGTTGTTATAGACGAGGGGAGGTTCTTTAGGAGGAGGAAAAATTGAAACAAGGGAAGCTAACCCACTATCACATCTATGAAATGAATGCATCATGACAACAATTTTCCTCTTTCAAATGATAACACATGGAAAATAGAAGGAAATGTTTAATTTTAACCAATGCAAGCACTTAGAATGTAGATTTAGAAAATGAAATTTATGATTCAAATGAGTTCCTAAATCAGATTTAAAATTATTGATCCCAATTAAGCTATCCACAAGTTCAACTTTGAATTGAAAAAAATTAGGGTTTTAGCAAAAATTTCCTCTAGATTTTTGAATCTTGCAAGAAATTAAAACTTGTAAATAGCATAAAAACTCAAATTTGAAAACATAAATCAGAATTAGAGAAGATTGGAGTTCACATCGGGTTCACCAAAATGTGTAGGAGAAAAAGTGACACTAAGCAAACATGCCCTAATCTCACTTTCAATCACACATTTGTGGAATACGAAAGAGCCTAGAGGTATCACACAATTGGCTACTTTTTTTTGTGGAAGAGAGAGCCATGGGATACCTATTAGGATTTCTATTCCTTTGTTGCAATTGAAAGATAAAATGATGCAAGTTCAATCCGTAACCCCAAAGTGCAAGTATGAACTAATAACAATATTGCAGAATTGAACTTAAACAAGGGAAAGTTGTAAACACAAGGACAAGGGAAGAATGTAAATGCATACCCGGTGTTAAAATCTGAGTGAAAATGTTCAGGACAGGGGCGCGGGCGCCACTGTCCTGATTCTGCCCCTGAAACTGCTCCGGAAACTGTTGTTTTGCACTCTGGAAAACTGTCGAAAATGCTGTCTGTCAGAAGGACCAGGGCGCCTAACACCCCTGTCCCAGGGACCAGGGTGCCCCATGCCCCTCTCCTAGTCTTTTTCTCTAAGATTTGGTGTGTTGTTCTGTCTCTGTCTGCTTCTTCCAGATCTGTAACTTGCGGCGTCGTCCGAATTCCGAAACCTGCACTTATATCTGAAAAGGTGTGGTGGGCGGCTATATAAGGTTTTGCCTTAGTCAAACCCCCGCTTTGGTGATTTCCACCTCCATGAATAGCCAAGTTGTATTGTAAAAGCAATGTGTGTGCAGACCTGTTGTGTGTGCAAGATCCTAAAATGCAAGAAAGCAAACTAGAGCAACCTAGAAAGTAAACCCTAATTGCTTGTAAATGATAATGTAAATGCTCTAAATCAAGATGCAAAGTGATCTAAAGCATGAATAAAGGATATATTGAAGCTTATGCAAAGACATGAAAACAACATGAAATCATACCCAACCCTCAAGGGAGGAGTACAAGCCAATCTTCAGTCGGTAATCTCCTATTGTTCTTCAATGTCTTCCAAGCCCTAAATGGATGAATGAAATTGATAGATGCTTGATAGAAGGATGTTGAATGTTGTTGAAGTCTTCAAAGATCTGCTCTTTCGCTACATATGAGGTTCCTTGAAATCAAATTCGGATCCTTTCAAATGAAGAAAGAGAGCTCTTATGTATGAAAACCTAGGTATTAGTTTCAACTTTTGCTTGACCTAGAGATTGAATCTCCCGCCAATTTCTTGGGGTTAAGCTTTATTTTATGATTGGATCGCACTCCTAAAATTTCAGGAAAAATGTCCGGGACCATGTGCACTCTGGGTGCCATGGTCCCGACAACTTTTCACCAAATTTTCAGGGCCGTCGGATATGATGATTTTAGAGAGAATCCCGAAGTTACAGGTGATTTCGAGATGTTTTGACCCTCGAAATCAAGCCCCCAAGTTTGAAATAGGACCTAATCAGGCTTTTAGATTAAATGATGTATTGGAGGAATAAAATGAAAAAGGCACACTTTAATGAAAGGGCCCAACTTTATGATGTGGAAGATGATGTGGAAGTGCTAAAGGGGAAATGTAATGCAAGATGCAAAATGCGCCAAGGCGGGTGCTAAACTAGGTGTGAAATTGTACCACCCTAGCAAGTGCGTACAATTTACGAGGCTACAGTAGTCTAATTTATTTTGAAGTAGATGGTAACTTTTTGAACTTTTAACAATAAAATCAGAAAAAACCAATAAACCTGGAATGATGGATTGTTTACCGAAATCTGTAAGGTGTTCGACACTGATAGTAGATAATTGTCTTACAATCTCCAGGCTAGCCACCCTGTTTGGTACTATAATTGGAAGCATGTGTGGCTTTTCTTCATATCCAAATACCCTGATTTCTTTATGATTATCGTGGCAATACCAATCACCCCAATTGTGATCAATCTGTGACTTTGGAGAGAAGTCTTTTGGCTTGAGGAATCTCTTGATTTCAGGGGACAGAGTATAATCTCTATGTTGCCCGAAGGCCGCACTAAGGGGTTTCACAAAATAGTCCTGAAAGTGCCAGTACTGGTTGTTCATGAATCTCTGATCCCATGCAGAAACCCACAACTGAACTGGTTTCTTCAAACCATTCTTATCATAAGCTCTGATGCAGAAATCATCTGACCAGAAATTGATTTCTTGTCCACAATAAAGAATAATATGCATCAATAAGGAGTACAATGAAAAATGGATATTCATGAGATCCCCTTTTAACTTCTCCAACCCATGATTTAAGGCATCTGCAACATAAGTGGCATAATCAAATGACCTAGGGTCTTTTGATTGTAAGTCAGCATACAAAACCATAACCCCAATATCCATGAGAGGATGAGCCTCTAGGCCTAATACTTGGGCTGCAGCATAATATGTATACTTAAAATACGGATGGAAATAGTTAACATCAAATGGCACCTTGTCATCTTTGCTGAATGGAACAAACGACCCACCCACTTTCGACCAGTGAATAGGTAGTCTCCATGCCCTATAGATGTTTTCCAAGCTAAAGAATTCTTGTGACAGTTTCTGCATATCGATTCTCTCCTCTACTTCCCAGTCTAGATCAAATACCATATCAATAGTTTGTTTGTTAATCACCACTAAGGGATTCCCTCGGTAGTCGCATATGGTTTTGGTTCTCGGATTATAACAATCTACCAGAGCTTTCATTAGTTCAACATCCACAAACACGTTTGGGACTACCAATTTCCCTAAGTTTTTCTTCCATAGATTACTTATGGGCTTAGGAGCATCCCTTCTTTTGTAACTAAATAGGAACAATTCATGTCCCCTGATTTCGGTCCATATGTCTCCCAGATTTTCAAATCTATCCTCCAATCCTTCTTCTTCACTTTTGATCTTTTTAGACCTCATGCTAGATGTGGGGCATTGGTCTAGCAAATCTTGAGTCAAAGCTCTTCCTTCCTTCTTCTGTCTTTTGGGCTTCTCTTCAGGGTTTAGTTCTTTCCCTTTCCTACTCTTTTTAGAAGAAGAAGAAGACGGTTCCATAATTTCAGCAAATACGAGAGACAACACTTACTTGGAGAAATGTCTAGCTCTTCTGATTGTCGTTCACGAATTTTCGCAAGTTCTTCGCAATTTTCAGTCTCTTGGCATCAATTTGGCTCCTATGAAAATTCAATCAGTTCAATTGTAATCATATGGGCAACTTGTGCACATTTAATGTCTCTGCATCTACAACAGCTATTCAAGTGTTTAAACTTAATTGCAGATGTGACATTCTTCACTTGGGCATTTAACTCTTTCATGGGAAGTACAGTTCGACCAAAATGATCGTAAGTCAAGTTTTTGATGAAACCCTTGTCTTCGATCGAGTGTTTTGATCTTTCATCGAAAGCCCATTTTCCTCGATATTACTTTTTCGGTGAGTAGCCCATGTCGAGAAGCCATTTTCAAGACTCATCAAAATCATCTTTTCGTCGATATACTTTCTTTCGATAAGTCATTCGCAAATTTCATCGAAATCATATTTCGATGAGTTTCATTCTTCGGTGAAAGTTCATGCAAGCCCTCCGAAAGTCTCTTTCCTTCGATATCCCCTTTATTGATGAAACACTTCAGTTTTTGTTCGATATAATGTTGTCGATGAGATTTGCATTTCGATGAATGCTTAATGAGTTTCTTCGGTAGTTGTATTTCTTCGAAATCACTTTTTACCTTTTTGCTTTTCATTTTTCGATGAAACTTGAGCATCGATGAGTGGCTTCTTGTATTTATCGATAGTGATACTCTACCGAAAACACTTTTGCGTAGTGATTTACACATCATGCTCTATTTTGATGAAAGCACTCTTTTGATGAAACTTCTTTTGAAATGCTCGATACAATTTCTTGGCCGAAAATCTTTTAGTCTTCACGCCTATGGAAATATTTTTATTTATTTCAAACATAGTGGTCAACAGTGGCTCTGACTGAGGATGGAGGCATATTGTGTATGTCTTCAAGAATTCAGAATCTTTGGTTAGCGCAGATACATGATGGTATTTACAATGGAAATGGATCCTAATCTACTGGACATATGATAGAGTATGTTCAAGAAAAGAAGTTTTTCAAGAATTGTCCATGTACTGGCAATTCTTGGACTTCCCCTATTGTGTTTTGGAGCAAGTAGGAATCCTCCCCCTTTTTATCTATGATCACATATGGTCCAATCCATAAAGCTTCAAATTTACCATGCTTGCCTTTGTCCTGACTCCTGGCATTACACATTAAAACCCAATCACCCACACAAAATTTTCTATCTGATGTTCTCTTGTCATTTAACTTCTTCATCTGATTTTGAATTTTGATATTCTACTTCTAAGCTTCTACTCTGACTTCATCAAGCTCTACTAACTGCATTATCCTTTCTTGTGATGGATCTTGAACATCTATCCCTTCTTGAGTCATGAATCTATGTATAGGCAAGAGATTGTCCAAAGGCAGTCTGGCCCTTTTGCCATAAACCAACTCAAATGGAGACTTTCCTGTAGATTTCTTCACAGTTATCCTATCTACCCATAATGCAAGATTCAACTTTGAATTCCATGCTTTCTTGTTTTATCCCAGCATCTTTTTAATGATCTTTAGGATATTCTTGTTGCTTGATTCAGCTTGCCCATTCCCTTGAGGGTGGTAAGGAGAAGAATGTGATATCTTGATGCCATATTCTCCACAAAAAGTGTTGAATTCCTCCAACCTAAAGGACATGCCATTGTCTGAGATGATCTTTGCAGGAACACCGAATCTAGTAATAATGTTCTCCATTAAGAATTTTATCACCACTTTGCTAGTGGCCTGTCTAGTGGGTATTGCCTCCACCCATTTGGTAAAATAGTCTGTAGCAACTAATATCCATCTGTGTCCTCCACTAGATTTTTTTTATATCTCTCCTATGAAATCTATCCCCCATTGTTGAAATGGTTCCTCAGCCAACATTGGTCTCAATGGGAGTGACCCTTGATATTTCATTTTGCTTGAAAACTTTTGACAAGCTTCACACTTTCTGACATATCTATAAGAGTCATTGAAAACACATGGCCAAAAATATCCAGCTCTCAATATCTTATGTGCAGTAGTCTTAGCCAATAAATGACCACCACAAACCCCATCATGCATCTCATGAAGAACTTTCTCTGCTTGGTCGTTATCTAGGCATAATAATAATATCCCATCTCTATTTTTCCAATATAAGTCCCCATTGACAATCACATATCTTGCAGATTTTAACTTCAAATCTCTCTTCTGATTGTCAGTCATAGCATCCGGGCATTTCAAGTTCTTAAGGTAGTATATGATATCAGTGTACCATGCTGTAGTCTCAATACTGAAGTTAGCTTCCTCCCACCCAACTTGATTTACATAAGACTCCTCAATCTCAGTTTCTATCATAAGTTTAGCCAACCTCTGTCCTTTGATAACTTTTGAAATTTTGAGCTCAATGTTGAATTCTTGTATTTGGTTGATCCATTTACATCTTTTGCCTGTGACCTCAGTCTATCTGAAGATATCTTTCACTGCTGCATTGGGAACATAAGCTATAACTTCAGCCCCTACCAAGTATGATCTAAACTATTTTACTGATTTGACCAAAGTGTAAGCTTGCTTTTCATTCAACTCATATTTTACTTCTGAAAGGCTCAAAGACTTGCTAAAATATGGAATGGGCTGCTCATACCCTTCTGGATTTTTCTGCAACAATACTGCCGCTATTGTGTGATAGGAGGCGAATGAGAATATTATAAAAGGTTTGCCAAAATCTGGGGAGATTAGTACTGGTGCCTCAGAAATTGCTTTTTTGATCGCCACAAAGGAATCAATTGCTTCCTCAATCCAGTCTATTTGGGCCTCTTTCTTTAACATCCTTACTATAGGTTTTACTATGTCTACAAAATTCAAAATAAACCTTCTTACAAAATTAATTTGTCCCAAGAACGATTGAATGGCCTTGATAGTTCGGGGGATGGGAACCTCATTGATAGCAGCTACCCTTTCAGGGTCAATTCTCACCCCTTCCTTGGATACTATGTGTCCAAGTAACTTTCCCTCTTCAACACCAAAGTGGCATTTCTTAGGATTCAAGGAAATCCCATATTCTAAGGCCCTTTTAAATATCTTTTCAAGGTGCTCACAATGATCATTAGCTTTCTTTGAGTATGCAGTTAAGTCATCTTGGTATACTACCATGATTACATCAATCAGCTCTGCAAAAGCCACATCCATTGCCCTCTGAAATGTAGCACTAGCATTAGTCAATCCGAATGGCATTCGTGCATAGACATAAGTGCCCCATGGAGTTGTAAAGGCTATCTTATTTTTTCAGCTTCTTGAACTTTCACCTGATTATAACCTGAAAATCCATCCATCATAGACAATAACTCACACCCTGTCACCTTCTGCAGCATGTTATCCATATTTGGCAATAGATAATTATCCTTTAGTGATGATATGTTTAAATTCCTAACGTCCAGATATAATCTAATATCCCCATTTTTCTTCCTGATCGGCACCAAGTTAGAGACCCATGTGGAATATCTGCAGGGTTCAATAATTCCCACGTCTTTCATGTTTATGATTTCTTCCCTCATTTTTGGTAACAGTGTTGGATTAATAGGTCTTTGTTTTTGTCTGAATGGTTTAGCTTCTAGTTTAAGTGGTATCTCATGTTGAAAAAGATCTTCCCTGTAAGCTTTGAGATCTTCATAAGACCATGCAAACACATGTTTGTATCTTTTTAGCAACATTATAAGTTGTTGCCTCATCGTAGGAGTTAATTTTTTTCCAATAAAAACATTTCTGGGG
The DNA here is from genome assembly GCF_030272615.1 of Cryptomeria japonica. Classification (NCBI taxonomy): domain Eukaryota; kingdom Viridiplantae; phylum Streptophyta; class Pinopsida; order Cupressales; family Cupressaceae; genus Cryptomeria; species Cryptomeria japonica. The sequence goes on from NC_081412.1 coordinate 630,284,388, forward strand.
GTTTCTTCGCTTCCTAGATTGATTTGTTCAACATCACTCTCTTTAACAGTTGATCCTTTAGTCTCAACCACATCCTGAGCATTAAAAGTTCTTTCTAATGCTACTAGGCCTCTTGGTAATTTATTTGACTTCAGTTGTATGATTTCATGTCCAAATAAAGTTTCCTTACCTTCAGTTTTTTCCACAAAGTCATTAAAATTGATAGCTTGAGTCTGATAATGATCAACACACTATAAGAAGTTCAGCAGATCTGCATCATCTTGAAACACTTGCCAATTATACAAGTTGTCAGGAACAGATGGTCTTACTTTCATCTCTACTTCAGATATCCCAGTTAGCGTTATATATCATTATCTTTTAATGCAATATTTGCCAAAAAATCTACCATGATGTTCTTCGACCTGTCTATCCAATTTATTTGAAAAGCATCAAAAAGCTCCATAGTTCCCAAACAACATTCCTGTATTGTTTCAATCTTAGGTGTCGTGAGGCATATTTTTCCTTTACCTGTGAAACTATCAATTCTGAATCACCAAAGACACTTAGCAATTTAATTCCATGTTTGACTGCTATGTTAAGATCAGTGAGTAGAGCTTCATATTCTGCAATGTTATTAGTGCACTCAAATAACAACTTGAAAGAATATTTGTAAGTTTCCCCTGTGGGTGAAATAAATAGGATTCTAGCCCCACTTCCTTCCTTACTACAAGACCCATCAAAGAACATTTTCCATACTTGATCATCCTTTTTAGTTAGACATGACTCAATGGGGATCCACTCTTTAAATTTAGGTTTTGTCAACTTTACTTGGAAATTGTGCATATCAGTTTGCAAAAAACATATTTGGTTTACTGCTTCTTCCATGTCTTCTATGATATATGTGGACCGGGGTTCTCTATCAAATTTTACTTCATATCCATTGATTGGAATCGTAGCATATGACAAATCCAACTGCACATATCCACCAATCATATTTGACCACTGCCTAGACAACAACATTCCATAGTTTGGAGGAACATCTACCATTGTAATATTTGTTTTATACGATGCTTCCGGACAGGCTACTAACCTAAACTCTACATCCTTCATAACACCCACCACTGGGACTGATCTATTGTCCATGGCATAGCATTTCCCAAAAGTAGTATCAACTTCCAATCCAAGTTCTTTCATTACTCCAACAGGCATGACATTTATAGTTGCTCCTGAATCGATCATACAATTCTTTATTTTCTTGTTGTTTATCACCGAAGTGAGATAAAATGGGTCTACCTGTGTTGGGTTTTTGGTTATAGTGGACCCTAAATATATAACTAGGGCCATTTGTTCATTACTGTCACCTGTTGGAACCTCTTGTTTCTGTTCATTGAGCTTTTCTTCTTGGATACCTGAAATCATCTCCAAAGTTTTCTCTCTGTACTCAGGAAACCTCATTATTTCCATCAATGGAACAGAAACTTTTAATTGTGTTAATGCAGTTGAAATATCAAATGAAGTAGAGTGTTGTGTTGAAGGAAATTTTACTATTTCTTCCTTTTGAACATTAGGACCCTTTTTATTATTCTTTGGTACAACCTCCTTAGTCTTAGTTGCTTTGTTTATTCGCTTGAGTGTCTCATCAGTTTCTTTCATAAAAAGACTAGTAGGTTTACCCTGTTCTGGATTCACCACTCTATTCCTCAAATCATAAGTCCTTTTTGCTTGTGCAATGGCATAAGCTGTAATTCTTCTTTTTTCTTTTTCAGTAGGGATTCTGAGCTTAACACTTTCATTTTTGCTGGTGGTTACAGGTAACACAGAGCATTGATCAATGTTCATGGAATCTAATCTTCCTTCTTGTGCAAAGGATATCATGTTAACAGTTGGATCACCCATATGTTCTTCATAATCATCCTCTTCCTCCTGCAATCCTTTTGCTACAGCGCACAAAGAGGGCGCATGTGGCATATTGCAAGCATAACACCACATGTCATCATCTTGAGTATAGTTTACTGTTCTTTTCAAGGGATCTGAAATTTGCTGGTTATCTCTGTGATTCCTGTCTACTAGTTTTCCATCTTTTCATGTAGTGTTATAGGGCATGTCATGCAATCTGGGCCTCTCAGGACGGTAATATTGTTGTTTCTCTGTTTTGTTTACCCTCACAGATAAATCTTTTAGGGCATTTAAAACTTTGTCAAGCTTATCTTCATCTTTATTACCCTTGGGTGCTTTAGGATTGTACAACCTTGCATCCTCTCTTTTTCCCACTTTACCAGCAGCTTTCCTATTATTTTCTATAACAATGGCATCTTTCATAACATCCCGGAGGTCTCTAGGATTTCTGGTTCTCAGCTCATAGTTTGTTTTACTATCATAAGCATTGATGTAATATAGAATGCTCATCTCAGGTACTGGTTTCATCCTATTGGGGATTTTGTTTAGAACCCTATTAAATCTTTTGTTAAAATCTAGCACTGATTCATTTTGCTCCTTTTTTATGCTAATGATTTCATGCAAAGCAAACTCAGGGCTGTTATGGTCTCCATACTGCTCAAGGAACAAGTCTTGGAATTCTACAAGATTTCTAATGGATGCATCAGGCAACGTTCTAAACCAATCTCTTGCATCTTCTATTAATGACTCCATAAACAACCTGATCTTGACATCTTCATATGGTAAACCAAAATCCTCAATTACTGCATCAAAGGCTTTACAATGAGCCTCACCTGAAACTACATTACTTCCTGTGAATCTTGGTATTGCTGTCCTGATTTCATTTGGGATAGGATATGGGTATACCATCATTCCTAAAAAGTCAAACTGCCTCATTTGTTCCATATTTATTAGTCCATGCCCCCCATGAGGATTCCCAAAGTTTTGGTTCATATTACCATATAAGGACATCTAATTTTGATAAGGAAAAGGGTTTTGATTCTGGTGTTGATATTGAAACTGATTAGAGGGTGGATGTTGGTTATAAAATTGACCAAGAGGCGGGAATTGATTATGAGCAGTAAAGTTTGTATGTGAATTTGGCTGGATTGGTGGTGCACTTGATTGCATATGATCATCCCTTTTGTTACCAAACAAGGGGTTCTCATAAGCCTTAAAATCATTACTCTTTGTCTTACCCACTCCCTGAGCATATTTTTTCTTGTAGTTGTTTACATCTTTATTAAAGTCATCCTCACCAACATTTATGCCCAATTTAGCACACAGTTCCAAACATTCCTGAGTCCTTCCTGAATCTCTCATCTCAGCAGCTGCCTCCATCATTTGTCTAGTTAAATCTGTAAATCTATCTACAGGATCTGCCATACCTGATCCTGATGAAGGTGGTGTGTTTTGTCTGGATCGTGCTTCATGATTTTCGAATCCAGGGGGAATTTGATATCACCCCTTCTGAGCTTTATATGCTGCAATCAAATCCTCATTCACTCAGCTTGAAGTTGTTGTTCTTTCTTTGAGAGAAATCTAACTGGGATAAAGATTTTCCTTTTGTGACTGATCTTGTTCTGTGCATTGATATTCTTAATTCAGAGTCACCACCTCTTTCCTAGAGGACATAAGTTATTTCTTTCTTCTGAGTTCTATCCCACAACAGAGTCTTAATAATTCCTCCCCAGTAGAGTCGCCAATCTATTGGGTCTCAAATCAACAGATTGGATAGGTTCTAAGGAAATGCCAATTCCTATGATCAAACCCTCCAATTGACTTGGCCAACTTATAGAGCAAACTAGTTCAGATTTTAACTCTCTCACTTCAGGCTCTACAGGACCTAGGCGGGTATACCTATTCACCAGCTGTTTCTAATAACCAGTGCCTTTTATAGCAGATTTATTGTCTTAATCTGATATCTCCTAATCTTAAAATGGCATAGGTTCCTAGAATGGAGATATAGCAGATGAGTTCAAGATTGTTGTTGTAGAAGCTATTCAATCTATGTTTCCGAATTACTTTTGTTTCTTTAAAATAACAAATGATGAATATAATGATAAGTGTAATCTTTAATTAACCAGTGCCTTCTTTATTGTTTGGGCTACAGAGTCATTGTACTTTCTTTAGGACTTATGGTGTGAGCCTGTGAGATAGTTTTTTAATCCATCCCTTTATGGACCTGTCAGTTATTATTTCTTTTGAAACCAATCAAATGCTTATACCATATGTTGATTGAATGAATTTAACCCTACCTTTAAGGGACCAGTAAATTAAGTTCTGTGAGGAACAATTACAATTCGCAAGGAAAACTTTCGCTTCAACTTTATAACATAAAGCATAAATTTAATTTCAAGAATATGAATAACCTTATCTCTTAGATAATATCACAGACGATTGCCAAAACAAAGTGAAATAATCCACAACACATACACAAAGAAAAACAATTGATCATAACATGTATTCCATTATGGTTTGTATAACAGAAGACTTACAGGCTGTCATACATTGCTATCTTGCTCTTATCTATTTTTCGTCTTATTACATATTACAAAAACCATTCTCATATATATATGAGAACGAAAGCTATTCATGGAAAGACATGTCTTTTCGAAATGCTAATTGTTAGTTTGAATGTTTCTAAAAAACTTAAGCAAAAAGAGATTAAGAATTCCCAAATGATGAATATAATCATCATCTTTGAAGGTTTTGTTTTTAGCACTCTGTTTCTTCAATTCTTCTCCTTGCAATAGGTATTCGAATATCATCTGGTTGACGGTAGGGGCCATGTCTTTGCTTCGATCCATTTTTGATAAAGCCCAATCCTTCACGCTGACAAGCTCATTCCGCAAATCCTCCAAAGATATTACTTCTCCTTCTTTATAGACTGAGGGCATTCCAATAGGTTTCCCATCATCCAATTCCTTCTGATCTCTTCTCAGCGTACCTTCGAGTTTAAGATGATTTTCCATGTACGCAGTCCCTTCAGTCTTCTCCTCTGGCATCATTGTATCAGCACTATTTAGTACTTCGTGCAATCGTGCTTTTAATCTCTCATGCTCTCTTAATGCCTTTATAGTTCCATTGTACACATTCCAATATGGTTCAACATGCGAAAGCATGGTGTTGAATCGGTGTCCGATGATATCATTGACCATTTTATCCATCTTTTGCTAGATACTATTTGCCTGTTTCGCAGCCTTATCTGCTTGATACTTCCAGTACAGAGCATCAGAAACATCATCCAAGCTATGTCCTATGGGATATGAGGTGTATTTGCTTATGGGAGTCCCTGTCTCAAGTTGCAATATTTTTGCTTGCAACTTCTGATTCTCCTCTTTAGATTTTTCATACAACCTCTTATAGGTGATGTTCTCTCTGACCAAAAATTCTGTCTGGTCCAAATTTAATCTGGCAACATCGAAGTTTAATTTGGTAGTGACCCTAGGGTCAGTCTTTCCAACCTGATGAACCATGAGGTGTCCAAAGGTTTCTTCAATAACTACAATAATAGGCCTCTTTCCTTTTGGATATAATGCCCATTGTAGGAGAGCCTTCTTATCAGGATCGTATCCGGAGCCTAGGAATAATTTGTCTATCTCCTGAGGGAACACCTGTTGATTCAAGTCTTGCTTCTTCAAGAACCCGTCAAATAGAAGTGCTGAATTTATATCCCAATCAGAAAAGATGATTACACCGGCCTCTTTTAGTAATCTTCTCCCTTTCTCAGGGGTCATATCTTTCATGAGGATATCGATTTCATCCTGCAATTTCTTCATCTGTTCCTCTTCTGGTCTTCCAGCCATGCTTCGTTTCACATGTGCCCCTTTATATTGGTACAAGAATAAAAGGAATTCCCTCGAAGAGGCGAATCCATCGTCAGCAACAAAATCTTCATGCTCTGTCATCCTTATGTCAACTACATCTTTGATGTTTATTTCACCAGTGTCCACATTCACCTCTGCTTTAAAACCAGGAGAATAATCTTCTCTAGGAGAATCAACAGGGATACTACTAGTAGTTGATTTTGGTGACATGTGAGCCAATGGTTGACTATCCTTCTCAGTGTTGGTAAAATGAAGGAATTGTGGGGGCACTCTATGCATGATTTCTACTTCATGTTGAAGTAGCTTTTTGGCTATTTCCAGAGGATCTTGGAGGTTTCCAAGTAGATCTCCATCCACCATTCCCCTTGCCCTTTTCCATTTGAACACCTCCCAAGTCATTTCACTCCTTTCTTTCAAGACCCTGGCCTCCTCTCTTTCAAGGTTCTTGATCAAGTCATCTGGCATTTTGGCCACATGTATTCCAGCCTTTAGTTTTTGTGACACCCTAGCAACTCTTATATATCCCTCAGGATCAAAGTTCTCTCTATATTCACCCAGAGTCATGCCATAGTAGTCTAATTTATTTTGAAGTAGATGGTAACTTTTTGAACTTTTAACAATAAAATCAGAAAAAACCAACAAACCTGGAATGATGAATTGTTTACCGAAATCTGTAAGGTGTTTGGCACTGACAGTAGATAGTTGTCTTACAATCTCCAGGCTAGCCACCGTATTTGGTACTATAATTGGAAGCATGTGTGGCTTTTCTTCATATCCAAATACCCTGATTTCTGTATGATTATCGTGGCAATACCAATCACCCCAATTGTGATCAATCTGTGACTCTAAAGAGAAGTCTTTTGGCCTGAGGAATCTCTTGATTCCAGGGGACAGAGTATAATCTCTATGTTGCCCAAAGGCCGCACTAAGGGGTTTCACAAAATATTCCTTAAAGTGCTAGTACTGGTTGTTCATGAATCTCTGATCTCATGCAGAAACCCACAACTGAACTAGTTTCTTCAAACCATTCTTATCATAAGCTCTGATGCAGAAATCATCTGACCAGAAATTGATTTCTTGTCCACAATAAAGAATAATATGCATCAATAAGGAGTACAATGAAAAATGGATATTCACAAGATCCCCTTTTAACTTCTCCAACCCATGATTTAAGGCATCTTCAACATAAGTGGCATAATCAAATGACCTAGGGTCTTTTGATTGTAAGTCAGCACACAGAACCATAACCCCAATATCCATGAGAGGATGAGCCTCTAGGCCTAATACTTGGGCTGCAACATAATATGTATACTTAAAATACGGATGGAAATGGTTAACATCAAATGGCACCTTGTCATCTTTGCTGAACGAAACAAAGGACCCACCCACTTTCGGCCGGTGAATAGGTAGTCTCCATGTCCTGTAGATGTTTTCCAAGCTAAAGAATTCTTGTGACAGTTTCTGCATATCGATTCTCTCCTCTACTTCCCAGTCTAGATCAAATACCATATCAATAGTTTGTTTGTTAATCACCACTAAGGGATTCCCTCAGTAGTCGCATATGGTTTTGGTTCTCGGATTATAACAATCTACCAGACCTTTCATTAGTTCAACATCCACAAACACGTTTGGGACTACCAATTTCCCTAAGTTTTTCTTCCATAGATTACTGATGGGCTCTGGAGCATCCCTTCTTTTGTAACTAAATAGGAACAATTCATGTCCCCTGATTTCGGTCCATATGTCTCCCAGATTTTCAAATCTATCCTCCAATCCTTCTTCTTCACTTTTGATCTTTTTAGACCTCATGCTAGATGTGGGGCATTGGTCTAGCAAATCCTGAGTCAAAGCTCTTCCTTCCTTCTTCTATCTTTTGGGCTTCTCTTCAGGGTTTAGTTCTTTCCCTTTCCTACTCTTTTTAGAAGAAGAAGAAGATGGCTCCATAATTTTAGCAAATACGAGAGACAACACTTACTTGGAGAAATGTCTAGCTCTTCTGATTGTCGTTCATGAATTTTTGCAAGTTCTTCGCAATTTTCAATCTCTTGGCATCAATTTGGCTGCTATGAAAATTTGATCAGTTCAGCTATAATCGTATGGGCAACTTGTGCACAGTTAATGTCTCTGCATCTACAATGGCTATTCAAGTGTTTAAACTTAATTGCAGATGTGACATTCTTCACTTGGGCCTTTAACTCTTTCACGGGAAGTACAGTTCGACCAAAATGATCATAAGTCAAGTTTTCGATGAAACACTTGTCTTCGGCCGAGTGTTTTGATCTTTCATCGAAAGCCCATTTTCCTCGATATTACTTTTTCGGTGAGTAGCCCATGTCGAGAAGCCATTTATCATGACTCATCGAAATCATCTTTTCATCGATAAACTTTCTTTCGATAAGTCATTCGCAAATTTCATCGAAATCATATTTCGATGAGTTTCGTTCTTCGGTGAAAGTTCATGCAAGCCCTTCGAAAGTCTCTTTCCTTCGATATCCCCTTTATCGATGAAACACTTCAGTTTTTGTTCGATATAATGTTATCGATGAGATTTTCATTTCGATGAATGCTTAATGAGTTTCTTCGATAGTTGTATTTCTTCGAAATCACTTTTTACCTTTTTGCTTTTCATTTTTCGATGAAACTTGAGCATCAATGAGCGGCTTCCTGTATTTATCGACAGTGATACTCTACCGAAAGCACTTTTGCGTAGTGCTTTACATGTCATGCTCTATTTCGATGAAAGCACTCTTTCAATGAAACTTCTTTTGAAATGCTTGATACAATTTCTTGGCCAAAAATCTTTTAGTCTTCACGCCTATGGAAATATTTTTTTTTATTTGAAATATAGTGGTCAATAGTGGCTCTGACTGAGGATGGAGGCATATTGTGTATGTCTTCAAGAGTTCAGAATCTTCGGTTAGCACAGATACATGATGGTATTTACAATGGAAATGGATCCTAATCTACTATACATATGATAGAGTATGTTCAAGAAAAGAAGTTTTTCAAGAATTGTCCATGTACTGGCAATTCTTAGACTTCCCCTGTTGTGTTTTGGAGCAAGTAGGAATCCTCCCTCTTTTTATCTATGATCACATATGGTCTGATCCATAAAGCTTCAAATTTACCATGCTTGCCTTTGTCCTGACTCCTGGCATTCCACATTAAAACCCAATCACCCACACAAAATTTTCTATCTGATGTTCTCTTGTCATATAACTTCTTCATCTGATTTTGAATTTTGATATTCTTCTTCTGAGCCTCTTCTCTGACTTCATCAAGCTCTACTAACTGCATTATCCTTTCTTGTGATGGATCTTCAACATCTATCCCTTCTTGAGTCATGAATCTATGTACAGGCAAGAGATTGTCCAAAGGCAGTCTGGCCCTTTTGCCATAAACCAACTCAAATGGAGACTTTCATGTAGATTTCTTCATAGTTATCCTATCTGCCCATAATGCAAGATTCAACTTTGAATCCCATGCTTTCTTGTTTTGTCCCAGCATCTTTTTAATGATCTTTAGGATATTCTTGTTGCTTGATTCAGCTTGCCCATTCCCTTGAGGTTGGTAAGGAGAAGAATGTGATATCTTGATGCCATATTCTCCACAAAAAGTGTTGAATTCCTCTGACCTAAAGGACATACCATTGTCTGAGATGATCTTTGCAGGAACACCAAATCTAGTAATAATGTTCTCCATTAAGAATTTTATCACCACTTTGCTGGTGGCCTGTCTAGTGGGTATTGCCTCCACCCATTTGGTAAAATAGTCTGTAGCGACTAATATCCATCTGTGCCCTCCACTAGATTTTTCTGATATCTCTCCTATGAAATCTATCCCCCATTGTTGAAATGGTTCCTCAGCCAACATTGGTCTCAATGGGAGTGACCCTTGATATTTCATTTTGCTTGAAAACTTTTGACAAGCTTCACACTTTCTGACATATCTATAAGAGTCATTGAAAACACATGGCCAAAAATATCCAGCTCTCAATATCTTATGTGCAGTAGTCTTAGCCAAGAAATGACCACCACAAACCCCATCATGCATCTCATGAAGAACTTTCTCTGCTTGGTGGTTATCTAGGCATAATAATAATATCCCATCTCTATTTTCCCAATATAAGTCCCCATTGACAATCACATATCTTGCAGATTTTAACTTCAAAGCTCTCTTCTGATCGTCAGTCATACCATCCGGGCATTTCAAGTGCTTAAGGTAGTATATGATATCAGTGTACCATGCTGTAGTCTCAATACTGAAGTTAGCTTCTTCCCACCCAACTTGATTTACATAAGACTCCTCAATCTCAGTTTTTGTCATAAGTTTAGCCAACCCCTATCCTTTGATAACCTGTGAAATTTTGACCTCAATGTTGAATTCTTGTATTTGGTTGATCCATTTACATCTTTTGCCCATGACCTCAATCTGTCTGAAGATATCTTTCACTGCTGCATTGGGAACATAAGCTATAACTTCAGCCCCTACCAAGTATGATCTAAACTGTTTTACTGATTTGACCAAAGTGTAAGCTTGCTTTTCATTCAACTCATATTTTACTTCTGAAGGGCTCAAAGACTTGCTAAAATATGCAATGGGCTGCTCATACCCTTCTGGATTTTTCTGCAACAATACTGCCGCTATTGTGTCACAGGAGGCGAATGAGAATATTATAAAAGGTTTGCCAAAATCTGGGGAGATTAGTACTGGTGCCTCAGAAATTGCTTTTTTGATCACCACAAAGGAATCAATTGCTTCCTCAGTCCAGTCTATTTGGGCCTCTTTCTTTAACATCCTTACTGTAGGTTTTACTATGTCTGCAAAATTCAAAATAAACCTTCTTACAAAATTAATTTGTCCCAAGAATGATTGAATGGCCTTGATAGTTCAGGGGATGGGAACCTCATTGATAGCAGCTACCCTTTCAGGGTCAATTCTCACCCCTTCCTTGGATACTATGTGTCCAAGTAACTTTCCCTCTTCAACACCAAAGTGGCATTTCTTAGGATTCAAGGAAATCCCATATTCTAAGGCCCTTTTAAATATCTTTTCAAGGTGCTCACAATGATCATTAGCTTTCTTTGAGTATGCAGTTATGTCATCTTGGTATACTACCATGATTACATCAATCAGCTCTGCAAAAGCCACATCCATTGCCCTCTGAAATGTAGCACCAACATTAGTCAATCCGAATGGCATTCGTGCATAGACATAAGTGCCCCATGGAGTTGTAAAGGCTGTCTTATATTTTTTAGCTTCTTTAACTTTCACCTAATTATAACCTGAAAATCCATCCATCATAGACAATAACTCACACCCTGTCACCTTCTGCAGCATGTTATCCATATTTGGCAATGGATAATTATCCTTTAGTAATGATATGTTTAAATTCCTAAAGCCCACACATAATCTAATATCCCCATTTTTCTTCCTGACCGGTACCAAGTTAGAGACCCATGTGGAATATCTGTAGGGTTCAATAATTACCGCGTCTTTCATCTTTATGATTTCTTCCCTCATTTTTGGTAACAGTGTTGGATTAATAGGTCTCTGCTTTTGTCTAAATGGTTTAGCTTCTGGTTTAAGTGGTATCTCATGTTGAAAAAGATCTTCCTTGTAAGCTTTGAAATCTTCATAAGACCATGCAAACACATGTTTGTATCTTTTTAGCAACATTATCAGTTTTTGCCTCATGGTAGGAGTTAATTTTTTTCCAATAAAAATATTTCTGGGGGTTTCTTCGCTTCCTAGATTGATTTGTTCAACATCACTCTCTTTAACAGTTGATCCTTTAGTCTCAACCACATCCTGAGCATTAAAAGTTCTTTCTAATGCTACTAGGCCTCTTGGTAATTTATTTGACTTCAGTTGTATGATTTCATGTCCAAATAAAGTTTCCTTACCTTTAGTTTTTTCCACAAAGTCATTAAAATTTATAGCTTGAGTCTGATAATGATCAACACACTGCAAGAAGTTCAGCAGATCTGCATCATCTTGAAACACTTGCCAATTATACAAGTTGTCAGGAACAGATGGTCTTACTTTCATCTCTACTTCAGATATCCCAGTTAGCGTTATATCATTATCTTTTAATGCAATATTTGCCAAAAAATCTGCCATGATGTTCTTCGACCTGTCTATCCAATTTATCTGAAAAGCATCAAAAAGCTCCATAGTATCCCAGACAACATTCCTGTATTGTTTCAATCTTAGGTGTCGTGAGGCATATTTTTCCTTTACTTGTGAAACTATCAATTCTGAATCACCAAAGACACTTAACAATTTAATTCCATGTTTGACTGCTATGTTAAGACCAGTGAGTAGAGCTTCATATTCTGCAATGTTATTAGTGCACTCAAATAACAACTTGAAAGAATATTTGTAAGTTTCCCCTGTGGGTGAAATAAATAGGATTCTAGCCCCACTTTCTTCCTTACTACAAGACCCATCAAAGAACATTTTCCATACTTGATCATCCTTTTCAGTTAGACATGACTCAATGGGGATCCACTCTTTAAATTTAGGTTTTGTCAACTATACTTGGAAATTGTGCATATCAGTTTGCAAAAAACATATTTGGTTTACTGCTTCTTCCATGTCTTCTATGATATATGTGGACCGGGGTTCTCTATCAATTTTTACTTCCTGTCCATTGATTGGAATCGTAGCATATGACAAATCTAGCTGCACATATCCACCAATCATATTTGACCACTGCCTAGACAACAACATTCCATAGTTTGGAGGAACATCTACCATTGTAATATTTGTTTGATACGATGCTTCTGGATAGGTTGCTAACCTGAACTCTACATCCTTCATAACACCCACCACTGGGACTGATCTATTGTCCATGGCATAGCATTTCCCAAAAGTAGTATCAACTTCCAATCCAAGTTCTTTCATTACTCCAACAGGCATGACATTTATAGTTGCTCCTGAATCGATCATACAATTCTTTATTTTCTTGTTGTTTATCACCAAAGTGAGATAAAATGGGTCTACCTGTGTTGGGTTTTTGGTTATAGTGGACCCTAAATATATAACTAGGGCCATTTGTTCATTACTGTCACCTGTTGGAACCTCTTGTTTCTGTTCATTGAGCTTTTCTTCTTGGATACCTGAAATCATCTCCAAAGTTTTCTCTCTGTACTCAGGAAACCTCATTATTTCCATCAATGGAACAAAAACTTTTAATTGTGTTAATACAGTTGAAATATCAAATGAAGTAGAGTGTTGTGCTGAAGGAAATTTTACTATTTCTTCCTTTTGAACATCAGGAGCCTTTTTATTATTCTTTGGTACAACCTCCTTAGTCTTAGTTGCTTTGTTTATTCGCTTGAGTGTCTCATCAGTTTCTTTCATAAAAAGACTAGTAGGTTTACCCTGTTCTAGATTCACCATTCTATTCCTCAAATCATAAGTCCTTTTTGCTTGTGCAATGGCATAAGCTCTAATTCTTCTTTTTTCTTCTTCAGTAGGGATTCTGAGCTTAACACTTTCATTTTTGCTGGTGGTTACAGGTAACACAGAGCATTGATCAATGTTCATGGAATCTAATCTTCCTTCTTGTGCAAAGGATATCATGTTAACAGTTGGATCACCCATATGTTCTTCATAATCATCCTCTTCCTCCTGCAATCCTTTTGCTACAGCGCACAAAGAGGGAGCATGTGGCATATTGCAAGCATAACACCACATGTCATCATCTTGAGTATAGTTTACTGTTCTTTTCAAGGGATCTAAAATTTGCTGGTTATCTTTGTGATTCCTGTCTACTGGTTTTCCATCTTTCTATGTACTGTTATAGGGCATGTCATGCAATCTGGGCCTCTCAGGATGGTAATATTGTTGTTTCTCTGTTTTGTTTACCCTCACAGATAAATCTTTTAGGGCATTTAAAACTTTGTCAAGCTTATCTTCATCTTTATTACCCTTGGGTGCTTTAGGATTGTACAACCTTGCATCCTCTCTTTTTCCCACTTTACCAGCAACTTTCCTATTATTTTCTATAACAATGGCATCTTTCATAACATCCCGGAGGTCTCTAGGATTTCTGGTTCTCAGCTCATAGTTTGTTTTACTATCATAAGCATTGATGTAATATAGAATGCTCACCTCAGGTACTGGTTTCATCCTATTGGGGATTTTGTTTAGAACCCTGTTAAATCTTTTGTTAAAATCTAGCACTGATTTATTTTGCTCCTTTTTTATGCTAATGATTTCATGCAAAGCAAACTCAGGGCTGTTATGGTCTCCATACTGCTCAAGGAACAAGTCTTTGAATTCTACAAGATTTCTAATGGATGCATCAGGCAACGTTCTAAACCAATCTCTTGCATCTTCTATTAATGACTCTATAAACAACCTGATCTTGACATCTTCATATGCTAAACCAAAATCCTCAATTACTGCATCAAAGGCTTTACAATGAGCCTCACCTGAAACTGCATTACTTCCTGTGAATCTTGGTATTGCTGTGCTGATTTCATTTGGGATAGGATATGGGTATACCATCATTCCTAAAAAGTCAAACTGCCTCATTTGTTCCATATTTATTAGTCCATGCCCCCCATGAGGATTCCCAAAGTTTTGGTTCATATTACCATATAAGGGCATCTGATTTTGATAAGGAAAAGGGTTTTGATTCTGGTGTTGATATTGAAACTGATTAGGGGGTGGATATTGGTTATAAAATTGACCAGGAGGCGGGAACTGATTATGAGCAGTAAAGTTTGTATGTGAATTTGGTTGGACTGGTGGTGCACTTGATTGCATATGATCATCCCTTTTGTTACCAAACAAGGGGTTCTCATAAGCTTTAAAATCATTACTCTTTGTCTTACCCACTCCCTGAGCATATTTTTTCTTGTAGTTGTTTACATCTTTATTAAAGTCATCCTCACCAACATTTATGCCCAATTTAGCACACAGTTCCAAACATTCCTGAGTCCTTCCTGAATCTCTCATCTCAGCAGCTGCCTCCATCATTTGTCTAGTTAAATCTATAAATCTATCTGCAAGATCTGCCATACCTGATCCTGATGAAGGTGGTGTGTTTTGTCTGGATCGTGCTTCGTGATTTTTGAATCCAGGGGGAATTTGATATCACCTCTTCTGAGCTTTATATGCTGCAATCAAATCCTCATTCACTCAGCTTGAAGTTGTTGTTCTTTCGTTGAGAGAAATCTAACTGGGATAAAGATTGTCCTTTTGTGACTGATCTTGTTCCGTGCATTGATATTCTTAATTCAGAGTCACCACCTCTTTCCTAGAGGACATAAGTTATTTCTTTCTTCTGAGTTCTATCCCACAACAGAGTCTTAATAATTCCTCCCCAGCAGAGTCGCCAATCTATTGGGTCTCAAATCAACAGATTGGATAGGTTCTAAGGAAATGCCAATTCCTATGATCAAACCCTCCAATTGACTTGGCCAACTTATAGAGCAAACCAGTTCAGATTTTAACTCTCTCACTTCAGGCTCTGCAGGACCTAGGCGGGTATACCTATTCACCAGCTGTTTCTAATAACCAGTGCTTTTTATAGCAGATTTATTATCTTAATCTGATATCTCCTAATCTTAAAATGGCATAGGCTCGTAGAATGGAGATATAGCAGATGAGTTCAAGATTGTTGTTGTAGAAGCTATTCGATCTATGTTTCCCAATTACTTCTGTTTCTTTAAAATAACAAATGATGAATATAATGATAAGTGTAATCTGTAATTAACCAGTGCCTTCTTTGTTGTTTGGGCTACAGAGTCATTGTACTTTCTTTAGGACTTAGGGTGCGAGCCTGTGAGACAGTTTTTTAATCCATCCCTTTATGGACCTGTCAGTTATTATTTCTTTTGAAACCAATCAAATGCTTATATCATATGTTGATCGAATGAATTTAACCCTACCTTTAAGGGACCAGTAAATTAAGTTCTGTGAGGAACAATTACAATTCGCAAGGAAAACTTTCGCTTCAACTTTATAACATAAAGCATAAATTTAATTTCAAGAATATGAATAACCTTATCTCTTAGATAATATCACAGACGATTGCCAAAACAAAGTGAAATAATCCACAACACATACGCAAAGAAAAACAATTGATCATAACATGTATTCCATTATGGTTTGTATAACAGAAGACTTACAGGCTGTCATACATTGCTATCTTGCTCTTATCTATTTTTCGTCTTATTACATATTACAAAAACCATTCTCATATATATATGAGAATGAAAGATATTCATGGAAAGACATGTCTTTTCAAAATGCTAATCGTTAGATTGAATGTTTCTAACAAACTTAAGCAAAAAGAGATTAAGAATTCCCAAATGATGAATATAATCATCATCTTTGAAGGTTTTGATTTTAGCACTTTGTTTCTTCAATTCTTCTCCTTGCAATAGGTATTCGAATATCATCTGGTTGATGGTAGGGGCCATGTCTTTGCTTCGATCCATTTTCGATAAAGCCTAATCCTTGACGCTGACAAGCTCATTCCACAAATCCTCTAGAGATATTACTTCTCCTTCTTTATAGACCAAGGGCATTCCAATAGGTTTCCCATCATCCAATTCCTTCAGATCTCTTCTCAGCGTACCTTTGAGTTTAACATGATTTTCCATGTACGCAGTCCCTTCAGTCTTCTCCTCTGGCATCATTGTATTAGCACTATTTAGTACTTTGTGCAATCGTGCTTTTAATCTCTCATGCTCTCTTAATGCCTTTATAGTTCCATTGTACACCTTCCAATATGGTTCAACATGTGAATGCATGGTGTTGAATCGGTGTCCGATGATATCATTGACCATTTTATCCATCTTTTGTTGGATACTATTTGCCTATTTGGCAGCCTTATCTACTTTAGACTTCTAGTACAGAGCATCAGAAACATCATCCAAGCTACGTCCTGTGGGGTATGAGGTGTATTCGCTTATGGGAGTCCCTGTCTCAAGTTGCAATATTTTTGCTTGCAACTTTTGATTCTCCTCTTTAGATTTTTCATACAACCCCTTATGGGTGATGTTCTCTCTGACCAAAAATTCTGTCTGGTCCAAATTTAATCTGGCAACATCCAAGTTTAATTTGGCAGTGACCCTAGGGTCAGTCTTTCCAACCTGATGAACCATGAGGTGTCCAAAGGTTTCTTCAATATCTACAATAATAGGCCTCTTTCCTTTTGGATATAATGCCCATTGTAGGAGAGCCTTCTTATCAGGATCGTATCCGGAGCCTAGGAATAATTTGTCTATCTCCTGAGGCAACACCTATTGATTCAAGTCTTGCTTCTTCAAGAACCTGTCAAACAGAAATGCTGAATTTATATCCCAACTAGAAAAGATGATTACACTGGCCTCTTTTAGTAATCTTCTCCCTTTCTCAGGGGTCATATCTTTCATGAGGATATCGATTTCATCCTGCAATTTCTTCATCTGTTCCTCTTCTGGTCTTCCAGCCATGCTTCGTTTCACATGTGCCCCTTTATATTGGTACAAGAATGAAAGGAATTCCCTCGAAGAGGCGAATCCATCGTCAGCAACAAAATCTTCATGCTCTGTCATCCTTATGTCAACTACATCTTTGATGTTAATTTCACCAGTGTCCACATTCACCTCTGCTTCAAAACCAGGAGGATAATCTTCTCTAGGAGAATCAGCAGGGATACTACTAGCTATTGATTTTGGTGACATGTGAGCCAATGGTTGACTATCCTTCTTAGTGTTGATAAAATGAAGGAATTGTGGGGGCACTCTATGCATGATTTCTACTTCATGTTGAAGTAGCTTTTTGGCTATTTCCAGAGGATATTGGAGGTTTCCAAGTAGATCTCCATCCACCATCCCCCTTGCCCTTTTCCATTTGAAGGCCTCCCAAGTCATTTCACTCCTTTCTTTCAAGACCCTGGCCTCCTCTCTTTCAAGGTTCTTGATCAAGTCATCTGGCATTTTGGCCACATGTATTCTAGCCTTTAGTTTTTGTGATGCCCTGGCAGCTCTTATATATCCCTCAGGATCAAAGTTCTCTCTAGGTTCACCCAGAGTCATTCCATAGTAGTCTAATTTATTTTGAAGTAGATGGTAACTTTTTGAACTTTTAACAATAAAATCAGAAAAAACCAATAAACCTGAAACGATGGATTGGTTACCAAAATCTGTAAGGTGTTTGGCACTGACAGTAGATAGTTGTCTTACAATCTCCAAGCTAGCCACCCTGTTTGGTACTGTAATTGGAAGCATGTGTGGCTTTCCTTCATATCCAAATACCCTGATTTCTGTATGATTATTGTGGCAATACCAATCACCCCAATTGTGATCAATCTGTGACTCCAGAGAGAAGTCTTTTGGCCTGAGGAATCTCTTGATTTCAGGGGACAGAGTATAATCTCTATGTTGCCTAAAGGCCGCACTAAGGGGTTTCACAAAATATTCCTTAAAGTGCTAGTACTGGTTGTTCATGAATCTCTGATCCCATGCAGAAACCCACAACTGAACTGGTTTCTTCAAACCATTCTTATCATAAGCTCTGATGCAGAAATCAGCTGACCAGAAATTGATTTCTTGTCCACAATAAAGAATAATATGCATCAATAAGGAGTACAATGAAAAATGGTTATTCACGAGATCCCCTTTTAACTTCTCCAACCCATGATTTAAGGCATCTGCAACATAAGTGGCATAATCAAATGACCTAGGGTCTTTTCATTGTAAGTCAGCACACAGAACCATAACCCCAATATCCATGAGAGGATGAGCCTCTAGGCCTAATACTTGGGCTGCAACATAATATGTATACTTAAAATACGGATGGAAATGGTTAACATCAAATGGCACCTTGTCATCTTTGCTGAACGGAACAAAGGACTCACCCACTTTCGGCCGGTGAATAGGTAGTCTCCATGTCCTGCAGATGTTTTCCAAGCTAAAGAATTCTTGTGATAGTTTCTGCATATCGATTCTCTCCTCTACTTCCCAGTCTAGATCAAATACCATATCAATAGTTTGTTTGTTAATCACCACTAAGGGATTCCCTCGGTAGTCGCATATGGTTTTGGTTCTCGGATTATAACAATCTACCAGAGCTTTCATTAGTTCAACATCCACAAACACGTTTGGGACTACCAATTTCCCTAAGTTTTTCTTTCATAGATTACTGATGGGCTCTGGAGCATCCCTTCTTTTGTAACTAAATAGGAACAATTCATGTCCCCTGATTTCGGTCCATATGTCTCCCAGATTTTCAAATCTATCCTCCAATCCTTCTTCTTCACTTTTGATCTTTTTAGACCTCATGCTAGATGTGGGGCATTGGTCTAGCAAATCCTGAGTCAAAGCTCTTCCTTCCTTCTTCTGTCTTTTGGGCTTCTCTTCAGGGTTTAGTTCTTTCCCTTTCCTACTCTTTTTAGAAGAAGAAGAAGATGGTTCCATAATTTCAGCAAATACAAGAGACAACACTTACTTGGAGAAATGTCTAGCTCTTCTGATTGTCGTTCACAAATTTTTGCAAGTTCTTCGCAATTTTCAATCTCTTGGCATCAATTTGGCTGCTATGAAAATTTGATCAGTTCAACTATAATCGTATGGGCAACTTGTGCACAGTTAATGTCTCTTCATCTACAATGGCTATTCAAGTGTTTAAACTTAATTGCAGATGTGACATTCTTCACTTGGGCCTTTAACTCTTTCACGGGAAGAACAGTTCGACCAAAATGATCATAAGTCAAGTTTTCGATGAAACCCTTGTCTTCAGCCGAGTGTTTTGATCTTTCATCGAAAGCCCATTTTCCTCGATATTACTTTTTTGGTGAGTAGCCCATGTTGAGAAGCCATTTTCAAGACTCATCGAAATCATCTTTTCATCGATAAACTTTCTTTCGATAAGTCATTCGCAAATTTCATCGAAATCATATTTCAATGAGTTTCGTTCTTCGGTGAAAGTTCATGCAAGCCCTCCGAAAGTCTCTTTCCTTTGATATCCCCTTTATCGATGAAACACTTTAGTTTTTGTTCGATATAATGTTATCGATGAGATTTGCATTTCGATGAATGCTTAATGAGTTTCTTTAGCAGTTGTATTTCTTTGAAATCACTTTTTACCTTTTTGCTTTTCATTTTTCAATGAAACCTGAGCATCGATGAGCGGCTTCCTATATTGATCGACAGTGATACTCTACCGAAAACACTTTTGCGTAGTGCTTTACACATCATGCTCTATTTTAATGAAAGCACTCTTTCGATGAAACTTCTTTTGAAATGCTCGATACAATTTCTTGGCCGAAAATCTTTTAGTCTTCACGCCTATGGAAATATTTTTTTTTATTTCAAACATAGTGGTCAACAGGTTAAAAAGAACTTTGATTGCTTTGTCTTAAGTGGTAGGTATATGCTCTCCCCTTAATTGGGTGACCAATAAAGCCAAACCCACTCCTTTATGCTTTCTTTACTTTCAAGCATTAAATCCTTTAGAGGGTCTGCCTTCCCAAAGCCTCAAAAGGGCTAGTGTGAAGGGTAGAACCTAAGTGGGCAATGACTTTATTGCCAATTTTACCAACCCACTATAATCAAATGTGGAGGCTGATGAAAATCCCCTCCAATGGAAGTGTGTATTTGATAGCCTTCCCCTAGTATCCTTGTGATGCAAAATCCCTTTGTCCTAAAGGTTGGGAAGCCTCTTAATTGAGTTTATCATTTGTTGCGCTGAACGGAATCCTTACTATGAACCATAGAAGTAGAAGGTTTGAGCTGAGTCAGTTGCCATATATTGGCAATATCATAGTGCAAGCGTGGGGAAGAATCCATCCCCAAGATTACTCACCATATATCTCCCAAGATAACTACTCAATTGAGGAGCAATTCTCTTTGGCTTAATTTCTGGAAAAAGACAAAAAAATGGGCACCCTCCAGGGGGTGACAAGGCTATTTGAGCTGACGAACTATCAAGACTAGTGGGATATAATATTATAGATCACCTTTGAATAAAGTGTCTATCTGATGTGTCCTTTATTGTAAATCAAACCAGTGGAAACATTGGGGATTTGAAAATATCCTCACAAAAACATACACTCAATGTTTAGCATAAGGATGATCATTTTTTTCATCTGTGCTATGTCTTCTTGTTATGAACATTGAAATATATTGCAAATCAGTCAATACAACAATCAATTCAAAACAATGAACAAAAAGCAATCTTAGAGAGAAAAGAATTTCAAAATCCAAAAAAACACTTTTTTTGAGGTGGTTATCAACTTTTTAACTATCTTTAGGCAAGATTTTCATCGAATAAGATTAGGGGAGTATCAAACCAAGTGATCAAGAGTTTATCATCCAACTATCTCAACGATAACCATACCTAGCTAGGTAGTCAAGTTAGTCAAATCAAGTTTCCATATCAAGAGACTTTATCCATATCATTTGACATACTTTGTCATAGGGGCCTATCAAACAAACCCTCTATTCGACTTAGTGAGCTTGAGTATCCGAAATGAAGTATCCATCAAATCAACAAAATCAACCTATCCAAACTGAAACTTTGATCACTCATGTGACCATCCCTTGTTGCTTGAAAAAGAAGAAGCTTATCCAAAGGAAATGATTCCTAGCCTAAATCAAGATCAAGATATCATGGCTCTCCAATCTAATCCCATTTTTTATCAAGAGCCTACCTATCAAGAATCTTATGATGATCCCCTAAGATTCTGGTATTCCATCCATGATGATCCCCTTTTATCTCAAGAGTAGAGTCTTATTCAAAATCCACCTCTTAAGCAAGAGCATGGTATCCCTTCCATCTCCTTAACTAATCTAATTTAAAATCAAGTGAAAAACACAAACTCAAATGAGCCTACTCCAAGTCAAGATCAAGATCAAAAAAACTCTTCATCCTCCATATCCATTTTAGGTCCTTCCATTCCAAAGTCAAACTCTTCATCCTCCAAATCCATTTTAGGTCCTTCCGTTCCAAAGTCAAACTCTTCATCCTCCAAATCCATTTTAGGTCCTCTCATTCCAAAGTCAATCTCTTTATCCTCCTAATCCATTTTAGGTCCTTTCGTTCAAAATTCAAACTCTTCATCCTCCAAATATATTTTAGGTCCTTTCATTCCAAATTCAAACTCTCTATCCTTTCCATCCATCTTGGGTCCTTACTTCCCTCCATCCACCATTCCATCACCTCAAATGATCCATAAGAAAGATCAACAAAATCACACATCTTTGAACTTCTTTCAAACATCTATCTAAACATCTTTTCAAAACTATTCTTCCATCATTTTCTTTATCTATTTTGGGTTCTTATGTCCCAAAATTCAATTTTCCTCCATATCTTCATTACTTCTTAAGTTGTGTACCAACACTCATCTTGAATACATTTCCATCTATCCTCGCACAAATATTCAAACATTCTATCTATTATCCAACACCTGTTTTCTATCCTTCCATCCCTTTCATTCAATCCTTTGAATAAATCTGTCATCTATGAAATAGGCATTTGTGTCATTTTGTCATATGCTTTCCCATGCTCAAATCTCATGTTCAGTCCATTTCCTAGATATCTATTCATGATACACTTCATAATCCAAGGTTATTCCTCTTCAAAATTATCTTTTGGTTGGGATACACACTCAATCCAGAAAAGAACCACTTATCGTATCTTGGTACCAACATATTTTGATTACTATATCTCATACACTTAATCAGTTGCTCTAAATCATTGTGATTTCTTAGTCAAAGACATGGCTAGTGAAAAATCTAAAATCTTGCTTCAGCGCCACTGTAATTATCAAACCCATGTAAGTTTCATTACTTACAAGCCAATGCAATCAAAATAAGAAAAGAAAAAGACAATATCAAAACATCCAAAGCATGATCAGGAAAAGAAATATCTAGAAAAGAAAAGAAAAAAATCAAATAACAAAAGCTTGGCTATGGGAAAATGCGAGTAACTCCATTGGGGATATGGATGCCTAACTAGAAATGGAGAAATATTTGTGATATTATAGCGATAACCTCATTGGAGCTATGAATTCTTTCTGGCAGCGAGGCTCTATCCAGGATGCTTTTGAAGCTAGGGTATCTCATGTAGCTAGCCACATTGGATTCTAAAGATTACAATGATCATATGAGCCAGAATGAACCAATTGCACACACATGGTAATCAAAGACTAAGTACCTTGATCCAGTTTGGGATTCTTCTTCCCTTGTGAGTCTACTTCCTAGTGTTTAGATATGTTTGGTTGAATTTTCCAGAGGTTCTAAGTGTGGGTTGGGTCTCTATCTTTGAAAAGTTCAAGAACACTTATTCAGGTGGTGCTAAATACCGTGACAATCTTACATATCACCTCTTTACAAATGGAGGCCTCTATACTTGGAGTCAAAGTTTCATCCACTCTATTCTTCATACCACATCTCCCATTATCCTTCCTCCAGTATTCATTACTCTATCTAACTTCATCCATTGCTATCTATGATCTTTCTTCATGGTAATCTATACCATATATAGTAACTATTTATTTCTTCCATCATCTATCATCTATCACTATCTATGATCTTGTTTCTCCTATCCATATCCCCTTTTCCATCCTTGATCTTGATCAAAATTAAGGACAAAAACATGATTTTAAGAAGCTCTTGACATGTCTCTTCATGTTCCATAATAAGATGCATCCATCTTTCACCCATTCATCTTCAGCTCAATAATTCATCCATTCCTTGCCTTGTTATACATTGGGGTAACCAAATACATCTTTCTTCTAATCCAAAAAGTTCAAAAAAATTAAAAAAATCACAAAATGTCTAAAAACTAAAAATTAAAAAAATCGACAAAATCAAATAAAAAATTGAAAATCAAAGCATGACAACATGGATCATCCATCAAATCATATCAACAATAGGAAAAATCTCCAAGTCTACAATCAAACTAATCACATGTCTAGTTAATAAATCCATTTATCAACATCAACATGTCTTATATAGGGATAGGTACACTCGAAACTAGATAGATCGGTCTTACACGAGGTACTCAGTCTTTGAAACTAGACATTCTTATCAATCATCAAACAAATCAAAACAATGACATAGATCAATATGGCTGCTAGATTTTTTTCTGGGTAGTCTTATCTTTATCAATTGATGGCAGGACATGTTTCATCTCTCAAAAAATCAAAACAGGAAAACAAATCAAAATGTGCAATAAAACAAGTGGTGAAAACTTGATAAACAGACCCTATCTAAAAAGTGAGTTCCTCCATCTATGAGATCACTTTGTGTACCTATCCACTTCATCATATCCAATCTATCACTTCCATCATATCCTAGCTTATCCATTCTATCTTTCGCATCCATTATTCTGAACCATTAGCAAAAAATATGCAACTTACCGATAGTTATAAATATTTGACATACTTGTCGTAGTCACTGTCTTAGATTTTATCAGAATCAATCAATCTGCATTTGTATCCCTCCATGATTTGGATCTTGATCAATTCATACATCCATAATAAATTTTTGTTTCCACTGGGGGAAAAATCCTAATTCCTTTTGCTAAGGTGATCTCTTAAATCTTTGAAAATCCAAAACATTCAGAAAACTTAGAAAAAGCAAAAACACCTAGGATTTTGAAACAGATAACGAGCAACAAAGCAATGAAAATCAAGGCATTTCATCAACAACTGAATCATGAAACTCAGAAACCAAAGAATCAACCAACAACTAATAAAGGATTATCAAAGATCATTCATTAAGATGATTATATCAATTAATGATCATAAGAACATGTGAATGACATGCAAGATTCAGTGTTTATATCTTGATTTTATTGGTAATCATGTACTCTATGCAACTCAAGGATGTTCATGACTAGAGAAGCTATGATGGGGCATGATTATTTTTCTCTGATTGTTGTCTGTGGTTTATCTCTTACTACAACATGTACTTGTCTCAGGATATGATCGACAAAAGATCAAGGAGGACGTTCCAAGTCATGCATGAAAGGGGATAATCTTTGTCTATTCTGCAAGCAATACTCAGGTCAACTTGATCCATTATATCAAGTTTCTTGTATTAAATTTATATATCAAAATCCATGTAAGGAATACTCAAGTCATCTTGAATCATTATGTCAAGTTGCTTGTATTTTCTTACAACATTTTAAAGCTCAATGATGAAATCAAAGCACTGTTACAAAGATAGCATATGAAGAATGGCAGTATCATTTTTAGTTAGATCATTTCATTAGCTCATTATTCGTCTACATTATAAGCATTCAATGTCAGTTGCATTATAAGCATCTAATTCCATTAATAGATCAATGGTCATAAATAAAGATTGAGTATACTTGGACAAACAAAAACAATTTGCATTTAATCATTATAGGTGCATTCATTTTCATTTAGTTGTATATAAATAATTGCATTAATTTGCATTCAATTAAGTGCATTTCATTCATCATGTAGTGTATCATCATTATTATTTGCATTATCATTCCATTAACAATCATTTAGTTGCATCTTTGCACTTAGATTCATAATCATTATAAACATTACATAAAAACTCAAAAACATTTCATGTACATCATTTGCATTTACATCATCACAAACCAAAAACAACTCAATCATTCATTTGCATTTCCATATAGATCATTGCATTTGCATCATTTATATATCATTTAAGTTAGTAATCATTTTCATTTGCATCAAAGATCATCAAAATAAAAAATCAACAAAAGCATTTATCATTTCATCATCATATAAAGCATCATCATCAAATAAAGTAACATGCATAAATATCATCATCCATCTAATCATGCATCTATATAGTCAAAGCATATAGATCATCATCAAATAGAGTAACATGCATAATAAAGATCATCATGATATAGAATCCATTTCTGCATATAGATCATCATAAAAATAATAAAAGTCCAAGTATACAATGATATCAGATAAACAATATAAGTGCCTCCAAATCAAATCATGGTTGTCCTATACCACTACCACCTGACTTTGTTTGTCTCTATGTCTATGGGTGAGAAGATCCTCTAGATGCCTGTCTCGCATGATCACCACTCCTCTAAGGAGGTCCCATGACCCCATCATAGCTAGTATCCACCAACACGGTAGTATGATAACTACCTTCTCTCTGGCTCTCTGCAACTGTCTCCTCATATTGTCGTCGCCAGTGGGAAGTCTCCTTCCTGGCCCAAACTAATGCTCTAATAGTATCAACCGAGAGAGTACCTGATCCAACCTGTTGAATATGATCAAGAAGGCCCTAAGTATCTTGTTATCTCCTAACAGCTCTATCCCTCTTAGCCATAAGAGTCTGCACCTGTGCTTGAAGCTGATCATTCTATGTTCTAAGACTATCAATGGTCTCTTGCTTTGGCATGTCATGCTCTAGTGCATCCTACTTTGGCATATCATGCTCTAGTGCATCCTGCTCTGGCAAATCCTGTTGTGGTGCATGAACCCCAATCCCCTCCTCACCACCACTCTGTCTCAATGCTGGAATCTCCATCTGAGTAGCTCTCACAATCTATTATCTAATAAGAGGAACATGATCCTCTAGATCCTCATCATCTCCACCATGAGCTACAATAACCCTAGGGTCTGGCTGAGTCTGACCAAAGTCAATGCCTCTCCTGCAACCTCCATCTAGTCTAGTCATCTTGCCTCCTCCTGTCAATGAAAACCCTCTTGGTGATCTCATCCTTACCTTGCCATGCTCCCTCCCAATCTGTCCAACATCCCTCCCACCCATAGGACATGGTCTCCCAATCTTGCCAACTAGTCCAAATGGTCCTCCACGGACTCTCAATCAACCTCCCCTCTGTCCAGGTCTCCTACCACCACCACCTCCATCCCCACCCTCATCTCCTGAGCAGCTCTGAGCTCTTGTCTCCATCTATGTCTCCTCACACCTAGATCATCTAAATCATCATCCTCATCTCCTGAGCTAGGAGGAGGATCTGCTAGATCAGTAATATGAGGAAATGGATGAGCTTGTATATATTGAGCATAATCTATAGTAACCCCAGGATCAAGAATGTGCAATCTCATATCATAAGCCACTCTCGGAGTAGAAAGAAACTCTACGTGAGCAATCTCAAATGAAAAAGAAGGTCCCCAATCTCATCTATTTTTGTACCAGGGAGCATATATTGTCACACTAGTAGGCATAGGCTGAATGATACCAAACTATCTAAGAATGCGACTAATCAACTATCACTCAACAATGTAAGGAGTTCTGACCAATGAGATATCTACTCTGCATGATAAATGGTAATGTCTGTGCATCATCCATCCATGGCTCACAATTAACATATGGTCTCCAAGTAATGCTATCCAATGAATCAAGCACCCAGTGCCAATACTCCATCTTACCCAACTTATGCTGAGTAAGGATACCTACAGAAAAATAAACATATGGTTGCCTCTCTCCACAAACCTTGTGATGGATAGGATGAGTCACAACAATGTGCTCCTACCAATAGATCTACAATAAAGTGCATCCTGTAGACAAACTAGCACTCTCATCATACACCACCTGATGAAGATCATGATATAAATGTGCCAATATACAAACACCCCAAGCATATCGTGTATGATGCTGCATCATACTCAGGAGAATCTCACCCCATCCAACAACAAAACCTCATGATCGCCTATTAGGACAAATAAATCCTCCAATCAAACTAGCAAGAATGACAGGCAGAGTCTTGGAATACATCACCATATCCTCCCATCGGATCTCTCCTCTAGCGATTCTATCATCAGCAAAAATGGCTCTACAAGCCTCTGTCCCAACATGATCCCAAAAAATGATACTGCACTAACTCACCAATCACTGGGATGTGTAGAATCCTATACACATCCTTGAGTGTCACACTAATCTCACCTATGGGCAAGTGGAAAGTGTTATCCTCACTGTGCCATCTCTCGGCTAACACCATCAACAATCCTCTGTTATGCATAATCTCAGGCATACACAACAGATGGTGTAAACCATAGGCATCTATATGTCTAACCTCATCCTATGTCAGCTCTGGCACTAAATGACGTACCACCGGTAATTTCTCTCAACATTGAAGAACATCAAGTTTCTCCTATTTATCAAGAGAATTCAATTGCTCATCAACTATCTATCTATCACATCAAAGCAATCACTAATCTATCAAATCTATCAAATCAAACTCAAGCAAACTTACGCTATCTATCTATCAAATCAAATTGAAGCAAATTAAGCTATCAAATCATTTTTAAAACCTATCAATCATGGTTTTCTATCAATCACTGAGTTCAATCAAAACTCTGCTAAGCTGTTACATCAAAAACTAAATCGGTTTCTTAGAGCTACTTAATCAAATCAGTCAAATCAAACAACTCAATCAAATCAATCAATCAATCAATCAAGTCTCTATTCATCATACATGTGCGTCAACCACGTTAAATCTAATCATCAAAATAATTTTTAGCCTTTTGCACTTATCAAAACATCAATTTTGAGCATATGCGCTATCCTATTGAGCATATGGGCTATCCTATGCAAAAGCACTATCATCCTTAGCATATGCGCTAACCCTAAGAACATATGCACAAAACAAAGTAAAAGTGCTAACTTTAGCTACAAAAGCGCAAACAAACAATTCAAAAGTGCTATCCTATACAAAAGTACTAACATCATTGACATATGTGCTACCAAAAAAAGCATAAGCGCTAATCTATACATATGCACTAAACCTAATTATATATGCACTAAATCAAAATGCAAAAGCACTAACCTAATGCTGAAAATCACAAAAAATTCAAAAATTTCAAAAAAGTGACTAAAACATGAAAAGTTGCACGACAAGTTGAAAACAAAGCTCGAGATAAGATACATACTGGATACCCATACTCGGGAGGTCGTTGATATCGGTGAACAT
Source organism: Cryptomeria japonica (assembly GCF_030272615.1). Lineage (NCBI taxonomy): Eukaryota > Viridiplantae > Streptophyta > Pinopsida > Cupressales > Cupressaceae > Cryptomeria > Cryptomeria japonica. The sequence continues at coordinate 630,313,046 of NC_081412.1, forward strand.
GCTCAAATCAATGGTTCTCCATAGGAATCACCATTTTGCCATCTCACCAAGAAAATTTTCTTCGCAAAGCTGACAAGGATAACAATGAAGTTAAAATTAGCCTTGGCTAATTTTATATTTTCCATTTGAAGAGTAATTCATGCTATTCAATGGGGCAATTTAATTTGTTTTTTACAAATGAATTTAATTGACAAAACCTTTAATCAATTATCATGAGATCAATCGTTCCAACCAAATTTTTCAACAATTTCATGATTAATCTCCTGAGAGGGCACACAATCAGGATTTTCAATCTTCATCAGGTGCATTATCGAGACTTGATTTAATCTTTGAAACAATGTTGTCTTGACAGTGTTTCAAAGAGGGGCAAAATGTATACACATAAAAATGGCTATGAGCAATTAAATAAACATTTTATATTTATTTAATAATTATTCTTCTATTAAATAGTTAATTTGAAAGGATTAATTTAATTAATTCATTTTTTGTGTCTTTCTATTAAATAATATTTTATTAATTAATTCATCTATCCTATTCTTCTAATTAATTAAATATCTAATATTTAATTATCTTCTCCAATAAATTAAATATCTAATATTTAATGGTTATTCTCCTATCCTATAGTCTCAAATATTAAATGATTTCCTAAATTATTTAATCTCTTATCCAACTCACCCTCCATCTCCACTTCATCTTCCCTTTGCCAACTCATCAAACATGTGGCTAAGGAAATTAATATTAATTCATCATTTATCTTCAACCTCAAAATTCAATGAATATTGTGTACGTACACATATTTCATAACCATTTCCTATATTTTCTCCAACACTCCCTACATCTTAGGTAGGACTTGAGTCCACTTGTCCTATCATGCCTAAATATTCTCCAACCATCCCTAGATTCCCTCATTCAACAACCCAGTCAAGTTGAGATGAGTGACACTTGTATTCTCCTTCCCCCTTTCTCTCAACCTTCATCTTTGCTCACAACCATCCAAATCTGCAGATCTGATCATGACCGTTGATCTGAGCCACATCATCTCATCCTCTCAAGGTCTATAAAATCAAGAGCTTTAGTTGAGAGAGAGTTAGACTTCAAGAGACTTCAAGTGCATTTTCAAGCAAATCATTTGTAAAACTTATGCATCCGGGAGTTTTAATCTTGAAGAAAAAGTAGCAATTATCATTTTAGCATAATCATTTATCATTGCATATCATAGCATTTTGTTAACTACTAGTTATCAATCCATTCTTCATATGTCATCTTGGAAGCTATCAGTGTATTTTCTGAGAGCATACCATCTGCAACTAGGAATAGTGGAGTTAGGACACAATGAGACATAAACCATGAAGCTAATATTAGTATTTTTATTTCATATGTATTTCATGTAGTTTCATTGGTTGAGTTTGGATTTCCTGTAGCATTTCTATTTCTATTCTATGAAACTAACTTGTTGTAGGTAGCATTCTGATGATGAAATTTAAGTTGACACACAATGATAAAGGAATTTCCTTCCAAATCTCTACCAAATCCTTCTTATATATGTTTAAATGTAACAAAATTGCTTCTTCTATTTCATTTTGCTCATTATCATCTAAATATTCATATAAATTTGACACATTCTTCAAAATTCAATCTTTTGTTACCTCATCAATTAATTCTGCACAAGTCATATTACCAAATTCAGTTGCTTCATCACTCTTGCTCATTTTCTTTCTAGGGGTTGCAGGAGCAGATGGAGTAGGCTTCCTCTTTTGAGTAGGTTTCCTTCTCGGAGGTGTGGATGTTGTTGTTACCGTTCTTACTAGCTTCTTCTTTGGTTCAACCTTCTTCTCTTCTACTAGCTCAGCTTGTCAGCTTTCTTCCTCTGTACCCTTCTCAATGCAAGAGGTTGATTATCCTGTGGATTAGAGTTAGAAGAGATAGGAGATATGAAAGTTGCTGGCCTCTTTACCTCAGGACCACTTTTCACTAAAATTGTTGTAGCTGCCATTTCCGGTTGATCTATTGGTTTAGATCCAGAACCTAGTTTTGTATCTATCCCATGAATTACATTCTGAATGAAGGAATAAATTTTGTCTATCTTCTTTTCCCTTCTTTTCTTGTTGAAACCAATTTTAACCTCAAGAGCCTTCTCCTCTGCAGCGCCAAAGTGTCCAGCCTTATCATCCAAAGGAGCATCAATCAACATTTTAGCATATAGTTCCAAGATGTAGTCATCAACTTCATAACCTAATTCAGTGACACATATTTTTCTAGGTTCCGTTGCTTCCATGAGTGTCTCATATGTTTTCACCATGAAATAGATATTAGTGGAGTATTTCTCCATAATGTGTTTGGAGATTATCTCCCTCAGTCTCATGTTCTCTCGAAAAGTTTTAAAGAAGCCCCATAACTTCTCATCCCTGTTTCTACCAAGACTAGTGATTGCCATGAGCCCAATGTTTCTTTCCCAAACCCAGTAGCTCATTCATGAAATATAACATCAGACAGACAATAAGATTGCCAAACTAGAAAGTTCCTTTCTTAACCCCTTTGATCTTGCCAAGATTTAAAATTAATTCACTTCTTAACCATTCACACAAATCATACTTTCCATTATTCTTTATCATTTGATATTCAACATGGATACAGGAACTAGCAACAAAGTTCAATTGACTTGATTGTGTTACCTTGTAGCCAATGATCATGCTGGCAAATTTCACATCTATATCTTTGATGGTGCTGACCCTCGTCAACCTTCCATCATGGGTTGCACTGCTAAGCTTTTCAACCTCAGTGTTGGAGATCTTCATCCCTAGTTCCTGTCCAACTTTGGGTAAGCCTGTGACTTCCTGAATTGCTTCTTTGGTGATCATGTGAGGCCGGTCCAGCCAGATGAATTCATTATGGACCCTACTCAGAACAAATCCAATCATTTCATCCTTGAATTCTGGTATATACCAGATTTTGATTAACCCTAGGTCTTCAATGCTTTGATATTCTGGCTTGATTGTTCCAGAGCTACCTAGTATCATAGATTGATACATTCCCTTGATTTCCTTAGTTCCTAAATCCTCCAAGGTGCAATGAATATAAGCCCGGACATCTTCCACATAAACTACGCCATCGGGAACCCTTGAAAATGCACTAGTAGAGTCTTCCTTCATTGCAATTTGAGGAACTTCCTTGAAAATAGGTCTAAGCTTATCCTTAACCTCAACAATGGTGGGATTCACAATGAAAGTAGGAGCAATTATGATTCGGATGTCATTTCAAAGAAATACCTGGATAACGGTTGCAATTGAAAGATTTTGATTACTTCTCAGATAACTGCTAGAAATCTTTTAGAATGCCTTTTCTTTCTCTTGATTGCCTGTGATTCGCCTTTTCTTTGCTTTGGTTTTCTCAAGTGCTGGGTGAGTGAAAATAAGTCCATTTTCCCTTTTTATCAGTGAGTAAATCCTAATTCATCACTATCATAAATGCTTAACGGTGCACCCTACCATATGTTGGTTTCACAATTTTATGCCGGTTAAACCTCCATCAATGATCAATACCACTCTCCAGATATCTTTCCAAATATCTTTCAAGGAATATGCAATATTTACAATGAATTTTCCAACCGCTAAGGTGTATGCCTCAGTTACCAGTTGAATTTCCTACCGGTGTAGGAATGTTTTGTTCTACCAGTGGAGTTAATGGTGCAGTTACTGGTGTAGTTGCATCTCCACTTGGTTCTTTAGACTTTCTAACCCATCTCTTAGTGTGATCTTGTTGCATTTCATCTACCTTCTTCTTTCCTTTCTCATTTGCTTTGTCATTGCTAACCAGTATAGTCTTGCTTCTGCAGTACTTAGCAATATGACCTATTTTGTTGCATGCATAACATGTAACATTATTCTTTTGAGTTTCTTTGACATATCCGGTGTCATTCCTTGACCTACATTGATTAGCCAAATGTACAAACTTTCCACATGCATGACATTTAACATTCATTATGCATTCTTCTGACTTATGACCATATTTATTGCAATTTGTGCATTGACCGAGAACTGAATTGTAGTTTTGATTTGCTCTATTTCTACATTGTTTTGCCATATGCCCAAATTTATTACAAACAAAGGATCTACCATTGAATTTCTAAGTATTAGATTGCCTTACTGGTTTCCTCTAGTCTGATGAGTTTTGCATACCGGTTGTCTAATCTTCATTTGCAGTATCAGAGCTTTCCCCTTGTACAAATCCAAGTCCTCTAGAATCTTCACTCTGCCTTTGTTTCTTTAATAAATCATCCAACTGTGCAGCACTAATCCTGAATTTTTATTTATACTCACTTGCAGTAGTCAGATCATCTCTTAGAGTCATTATTTGTCTTTCAAGCTCTTGTTCATTATTATGGGATTGTACCAAATTAGTTCTCAATAGATCATTCTCATGAGCCAATCTGCCACATTCTTCAAATTTGTTCTTCAGAGATACAACAAGATTTTCTTCCTTCTTCTTTCTATCCTCAATAACTTTTGACATCCTTATAGTCAGGTCTTGCATTTAATTCTTCATGATCATGTTTTCTTGACTTAGTTTCTAACATTGTTCCTTAAGTGCATTTTTCTCTTCATCATCCTGGTTTTGCAAAAGTTCTTTCCTCCTAGCTTGAGTTGATGATAACATTTCTTATAGAACAAGAATGAATTCATTAGCAGAATTGAATTCATCTTCCAGCTTTAAGTTCTTCATCCTTTCAACATCATAATCCTCAAGTGCCATCTCAAGTTGCTTCTCCATAGCTATGTTCAATGATTTCGAGTTCATGATCTTCCTCCAAGGTACCAAGCTCTAATACCAATTGTTGGAATCCAAGAACACTAAGAGGGGGGTGAATCAGTGTTTTGTTGGTAATATAAGATTTTATCTTATTATAATATACACTTATAAACCGGTAAATGAAGAAACATATAACATGAAGTAAATAAACCAGCCACATGAATGAACACCATAACACACTGAATTTTATATGTGGAAAAGCTCAAAGAGGAAAAACCATGGTGGGATTTGTGACCCACAATATCAATTCATTGGCCATATGAAAGATATTACATAGCATGGGGGCCTGCACATACAGGAAGGCGCACTTCCTAGAGCACACTGCTCAACATAGAAGAGTCTCACTGACTACAAGCTTCTGCTGAGATTAAACAGTAATGGTGAACTCACAAAATGCATCTGCAATGCCAAAAAGAGTTCCACTTAAAGCTCTATTCTGTATCGGTTCATAAACCCTGAACCCTTCTACTGGTATCTCCTTTCCTCTGAGAATTCTCTACAAGCCATCTACTGATCATTGTATGATATGACTTTCGCATACAATTGACCTACATACATATCCTTTGCATCACACTATCCTTCTTGGTTGTCATATTTCAAAATAACCTAACACACTGACTTATATACCCTTTACAAACAATATACCTTATACCGGCTTACAATACATTACAAAAGATATTCAATGTCGGCCCTATACAATAATTACAAAATAATTTTACAAATAAAACCTTTTGGATCCCAAACTGATGTCAGCTTCATAGAAGTGTTGGATGTCGGTGCCAGTGCCAGTGATGACCCTAAACACTCTAATGCCGGTATCTGCTGGTGTATGCCTCCAATGTCGGTATCTGCTAGTATATGTCTCCAGAGAATCTTGTTGCCATCAATGACAATATATGAATCCAACGAGTGTCAATTGCCAACAACCATCATTTAGATAGAAAAGATAAAGAGGTTTCTTTGTGTCATATATGTATATGTAATTTCCATAGATCTAGGTTAAGATGTGACTTGTGGGGATCATTTTACTATATTACTAAATCGGAAGATAAAAATATCATCTCATAGTTTGCTAGAGTAATATTTCTTTTTCTGATTTTTTATATTTTAATTTGAAACATTCATTTTAATTAATTGGTAGATGGATAAAACATCCAAGCAAGCTGTAGCATATGAAATATGGGGAGGTAGAGGCCTTAATGTTTCAATAATGTACTAAAATGGATCAAAGGAGGTTCATAGATTCTCCATGTCAATCTCAAATCTAAAACCTCTACATAGTTTTTAAATGTGTTAGTAATTTTTTAATAACGACTGTACCATTGGATATGAGTTGTCCAATATGACATGGTGGGTCAAAAATAATGGAGGTGGCTCAATTTTTAAAATATTTTATTGATGAATGATCATACAAATAATGCACATTATCATTGCAAGGAAGACATGGAGATGGAATATTAAATTAGTGCATAATAAATTTAATAATTACACTATATTAATGTATTAAAGAAAACATATTAAGGATGAAACACCACACAAATGATAAACAATATGCTATACATGAAACATGTCTAGCATCATCATATAATTATGGAGTGATATGAGGATAATTTTATTATAAAATATAGTACAATCTCTATAAGGTTTTTTGTGTCATATTTAATAATTATCTATGTATAGAAACAATTAAAATGTAATCTTTCACCCCATGATTTCATTGTACAATTTTCTTCTCCTATAGCATTCTTCATCCTGGGGATGAATCATGTAGTGTGATTCGAAATGTTGATGCAAAAAACTATCACACAATCGAACCCAGAAACATTATGCCATTTAAAAAAAAATTCATATAAAGTCAGGAGTACAAGACATGACAAGTAAAAATTATGGGTCATGTCATATTATGCAAAAACAAGATTTAAAAATTATAAAATGAATCAAGAAAATCTAAAGTATGTAATATTTTAATACTTATTTCCCAGAATTAATAGAAAGAGGAAGTTCTTAGGTGAATTATATATAATTGATATTATTATTTGTAAAAAGGAGAGAAGAAGAAATAATGCTGGAAAGATACAATATTATTCTCAATAGAAACTACTATACTATTATCTTTACATAGAATTATTTCAGATTTTATTTTTTATTTCATAGAGATTCCTAGGTCTTCATTTCATCTATCAAATTAGCTTTAAATATTTTATCAAAAGTGAAAAGTTGTCAAACAAAAGAGTTGATTTGCATTGACTAATGTGAGTAGCAATCTCACATAAGCATCACTTGGATTCTTCATTATTAATAAGTATGAATTGTACACCATTTAGTTGAATATTTTATTTGTTTCATGAGATCTTTGCAATTTGGTAGAAAATATGTATCTAGAACCAAATATTCAAATAGTATATAATTATCTCACTCAGGATCATAAGGATTTATTGAAGGAAAATCATAAGAAAATCAAAAGTTCCCTACTCTTTAGAATATAACTAATTTATGATTTTATCCTTCCAACTTTTTAAAAAATAAATAATTCAAATAAATTATGAAACTCCCTTGTTGACTACAAAAAGGTATAGAGACACCAGTCTAGAAATGTAAAATTGTAAGCTAGAAATAAAGTTCTAAAATGTATAACTTAGAAGATAGGATATAATTTCATTCATATATCATGCATGCATCATCTTGTCCACTTATAGAGAACACCCATGTTCTCTTGAACTTGCATCTCCTCTCAATGGTGTTGGCCATTTGGTGGAATTGATTATGTGTTGCATTGATGTTTTCTCATTGATGTCAACACTAGTTGTTTGGATGCTTTACCGACACCCTTGTGGTCCCGATAGGATGAGTGGTTTCTCATTAACTTGAATCTGGCATGATCCGGTAGACTTTGGTATAATATGGTGATGAAATTAGCTTATTCATGATACTAATATTCATATTTGATTAGTTGGTTTTGGTCTAGTAATTGGATGTTATTATGCTTGCTTAGAAGATAGGTTTATGGTTTCGGCGAGGGTTTCACCGGTAAAGCTTTTGGTGGAGATCTTTGACGAATTGCATAATTGGTGTTGGTGCAGCTTTTGATGGAGTTTCAAGATGTTGTTGGTGATCATGTTTGAGACTTGGCATTTGGAGATCATTGCTGAACCCTGTGGACCTATACTTGGTCCCAGTTGATCTAGATTATGGACCGGCATTAATGTAATGTGTGGATAGGACCTATTGTTGTATTTCTGGGATGTCTTATGTGTTGGTTTTTATTTGTTTGGTCTAAGACTGACATGGTTTGTAATTATGTAATTCATTTATTATTAGGTGGTCAACCTGATTGTTTATGGTCAAGGGTTTGTATAAATAAGATGTAAGATTTCATTGTAGATCATCATGGTTAATGTAAAAGGCCATGGTCAAGGAATGTAATGTGCGAATAATGTAATATCATTAAGGAAGAGGAGTTGGGCAATCATTTGAGATTGAATTGGTTTTATGGAAGATGATTTAGTCCTCCGTTATTGAGCTTAACCATAATTGTACTCAGGCATAGCAGATGCTATCTTTTGTTGTTCAACACTTCTCTGGATTGTAGTATCGATTTATATGTAGTTAATGAGGCTCCTTTTGTGATGAGTAGTGTGCTCTAGGTTGTTGGCCTTCCTACAAGTGCAGGTCCCTTCATTGTAATTCGCATACTTACTGCAGAAGTATTATCTGACTGTGGGTAGTCTTCCCACAGTGGTTTTTCCCTTTACCGGGTTTTCCATATACAAATCTTGGTGTTGTGTGGATGGCTTTTATTCTATGATTATTTTTTATGCTTAATTGGATTAACTGCTATTTTGGTATTATTGGTTTGGGTTCTAGTATTAAAGTTTAATATGCTAATGCTTCCAGTAATCTGTGACAACTAATTCACTCCCCCTCTCAGTTGTCTTTCGGTTATCTGAACTATCTAACAATTGGTATCAAATATTTGGCCCTCTTTGTAGAAAGCCTAACTGCTTGAGGAAGATCCTATGGTAACTAATAGTTCAAGTTCATCCATTTCTTCTAGAGTTATCTTTCGAAGAGATATATTGAGGCTTGAAGGAACAAATTACATAGTATGGAAGATTCAGATGGAGACTCATTTGAGATGTCTTGGCAAGGAGATTTGGGAGATCACATAGAATGGTGTCACACCCTTTAATTCAGGATTTGGAAATCCTCCTCCAGCTAACCTGGACAAGGAGCTTGAGAATGATTGTAGAGAAAGAGAAGCCCTCTTGTGTGCACCTTCTGATCAACAAATAATGGGACTAATAGACAAATCATCTAGAAAGGATATATGGGATAAGTTGCAGACTCTTAATGAAGGTGACCCTACAGTGAAGATTCCTAGACTTAATGGTTACTGGGTGAGATATGAAAACCTGAAGATGGAAGAAGATGAAAGGATTATTGCATTCATGGAAAGAGTAAATGAGTTTTTATGGGAATTCAATGTTGTGGTGGAACTCTTAGTGAAGATGAAATTGTTTCTAAAGTCTTGAGAGCCCCACCACCGGCTTACAAAATGAAGGCTACTGCTATTAATGAGTTGAGAACAATGGCTAATACATCTGTCAACATAGATACTTTGGTTGGGAAATTATCTGCTTTTGAGCTTGAGGAATTCGGATCTTCTGGAGCTATGAATACTGAACCTACTTTTCATGCATCTATATCTACAACCGGTAAGCAAGACTAGAGAACTTTATATGCAAAAGAATTAGAAGATATGAAGAGATAAGTTGATGAGTTTGAGCAACTTGAAGCACTATTTGCTAGAAGAATACCGAAAGGACCGGTAGGAAGTAAGTATGAAGGAAAAACACCTTTTAAATGTTTTGCATGTAATAAGATTGGTCATTTTGCATCTAGATGTCTTGAAAGAAATTCAAGATTTGAAGAAAGAGTTAAAATATTATTTAAGCCTAACCCTGGATATCAGAACAAGTATAGATTCAAGAAAAATAAAGATAAATCATGCTACATAGTAGATGAGGAAGGTATTACTGATCTAGATGATGAACCGATAGAACACTCTGCTAGTGGATCTAGCAATGGGAAGGAATGGGTGTTCCTATCTATTAAGGAAGATGATCCGACACTGGAAGAGAATGTACCTAAGGAGAAGACTCTTGCTGCTAAAATTGAGGACAATGATGAATGGGTAATTGACAATGGATGTTCACATCATATGACTGGAGATAAAGGGAAGTTTCTGTCTTTGCAAGAATTTGATGGTGGACTAGTTAGATTTGGAGATGACAAGGCATCTATGATCAAAGGAAAAGGAACTATATAATTGGATGGTAAGAACAATAATGATAATTTTTTTTATGTTGAAGGTTTGAAGCATAATATTTTGAGTGTAGGACAATTGGTAGATAAGGGATTTCAATTACAATTCAAGGATGGAAAATGAAAAATCATTAATAGATTTGGCTTGGAGATTGCAACTGGTACACAAACAAAAGGTAACATATTTCATTTGAACTCCGGTGAGAAGACATGTTTGATTACACAGGTTGATGAGAGTTGGTTATGGCATAAAAAATTGTGTCATGTGAATTTTGATTGCATTGTGAAGATCAGTTCAACTAAGGCTATTAGAGATATACCTAAGATTATGAAGCCTTATAATCTGGTATGTAAAGAATTTCAAATGGGTAAATAGGTTAGAACCTCTTTTAGGAGTATACAAGATAAATCAAATGATGTTCTTGATCTTATTCATATTGATTTGTGTGGCCCTACTAGAGTTAAAAGTTTTCATGGTGATAGATATTTCATGCTAATCATTGATAATTATTCTATAATGATGTGGGTTACTTTTTTGAGAGAAAAATTTGAAGCATTTTAAAAGTTTAAAATTTTTAAGGCTAAAGTGGAAACTGAGACGGGATTGAAGATTAAATGTTTGAGATCAGATCATGGTGGAGAATTCACATCCAGTGAGTTTAATAGCTTTTGTGACAAGCATGGTATAAGAAGACAATTTTCTGCTCCTTGGACACCTCAGCAAAATGGAGTTGTGGAAAGTAAAAATGTTAGAATTAATTATAGTCCCAAAGATACTAAGAGGGGGGGGGGGGGTTGAATTAGTATCTAATCAGTTTGTAGAATATTTAACCTTATTAAGAACTTTGCATCTTAAAACAGTGTACTGATAAATAAGAATTAATGCAGTAAACAGGAACAATAAAGACAACATTGAAAACACACCATAACACAAGATCTTTAATGAGGAAATCCGATGTGGGAAAAACCTTGGTGGGATTTGTGACCCACAATATTCACTCATTGGCCAATGAATAAATATTACTTACAATGAGGGGTCTGCACATGCACGAAGGCCAACTGCCTAGAGCTCACTGCTCAATAAGAGTCACACTGACTACAAAAGTGGATTATGAAATCCAATACAATGTACTTCTTCAAAGTAGCATCAACTATGCTAGGTTCAGTACCGGTTTAACCTCATTCTATAACCAAAACCTTTGTTGTCAACTATATCTCCTTATATAGAATATTATCCATATATTCTTTCCATGCATATATCTACAACTAAAACTGACCTATAAGATCTCATACATATATATGAGTCTTTTACAATATGCCATGTCGGCTTTACAAAAGATAATTATTATTAAATACAATAAACAAAAGTTTATTCCTTGTCGGCTGGGGTGCTCGTATACATTGTTGTCGTTGCTAGTGAAGTGGCTACCAGTGTATGTAGATGTCTATGCCAGTGCCAGTGTCAGTGCCAGTGTCTACCGATGGCTTTACCAGATGAGTTCCATAAGGTTTCCAGATGGTTTCCATCAATGACAACACCATTATTCTCATAAGAGTGTAGAATGCTAACAATCTCCCCCTTTGGCATTGATGACAACACTCATGAGAAAAATCCAAAAACTATTTCCAAAAAGTGAAGTCCAAAAAGTTACCAAAAAGATATGCTCCCCCTGAGCAGATGATCTCCTTTGATTAATCATTTTTCTCTATCCACTACTCCCCCTTTGACATTAATGACAAAGGTTTTCAAAAATTGTCAAACGAGTGCAAAAATTTCACGTCAAAGTTTGTAACTGGTTGGTTACAATCTGGAATATGTCTACCAAAACCAAATTTAAACTTTGCATGAATATGTTGCTATAGTTCAGGGTTGCCTCAGTCTGTTGGACCGTGTCGGTGAGATGATACATGTGCTCTTCTGGTGATCTTTCTCCTTCAAGTAATGCCTTAGAGATTTCATTTTTCAGAGAGATAAGGTTGTCCAACTTAGGACCAAGTTTATACTCAAGTTTTTTGGCATTAGTCTTAATCCTTTCCTTGTCTTTCTCAAATTTCTCCAATTTCTCCTCAAAACCTGTTATTTCTTGCTCAATAACTGATATAGGTTCGGATGAACAAATTATGTTATCAGATATGTCATCTATTTCTTTCTATACTCTGTTTATTTCATTTTCTATGTCCTTTGTCAAAAGATGTGGTTTGCATGTTTCTCTGTACAACTCTTTGATCTCCAAAATTGTGGTGTTTAGTGTCGGTAATAGTGTATTTATGTGTTCTGTGTACTTCTTTATTGTATCCTCAAAGAATTTATCCTTTTCCTTTTCAACTTTCTCTTTGAAGGTGTCCTCATTCACCTTATCAACTGTTGTTACATTGTCAGTAATGAATTTAGACAATGTATCCAATTTACCTAAAGAATCCTTTACATGATCTATGTTACATTTCGGTGCAATTAATTTAAGAATTGGTATGGTGTCATAAATTGCCTTGTAAGCCAATGCATTATAGTCAATTATCTTCTTGATAGAGTCCAGGAGTACCTCTGTTACATTAGTAGGTCTGAATTCACTTGATGAAGTACCGGTTGTCTGACCAACTACCTTAATTACCACTGTGCTTCTAGCATTTGTAACCATTTTTCTTGTGTTATCCTCCAGTGGATCAGTCTGAGTTTGCATTTCAACCAGTAAAGGTTTGTCTGATAAACTTTGAATGTTTTCTTTGGTCGGTTCAGTTCCTCTTGTTTTTGTTTTTCCACAAAGAAGATATCCCATTTATCAGTAGAATCCTCTGCAATCTCTTTTACTCTACCTGCCATCAAACTTACTTGTCGGTGACCACTAGCAAAAATGAATCTATTAGCCTCATAAATCAGGTCATCAATCTCCTCTTTTGAGTTAACCAGATGTACAACTTGTTGGTATTTTGGATATGTTGATATGGTTTTGTCATTGATGTCAACACCTGCCATCACTTGTGAACACTTATCAGCACTTGGAGATCTTTGGTTATGTTCACCGGCAAGTCAAAGACTTATGCACAGTCACTAATATTTGGTTCACTAGAAGATTATATTATTCACCGGCACTTGGAATGACTTGGAGACTAGTTGGTTATGTCAAAGACATTATCTGATCACTTGGTTTTGGCGATTTGGCTATTTGTTTATTTAGGTTTGCATATTTGCTGTTACCGACAAATAGGTCCAGGATATACACTAGCAGGCATATCTATTCCAGATCAGCACGACAAGCTATGGAGATGATTTATTATTATTGTAAATGCATTGAGCCAACATCATGCATTGGATATCGATTTATTTGTAATTGATTTTATTGTAATATATTTTAGTGAGCCGACCTATTCAATTGGTCTTAGGTTATGGTATAAATGTAAGATCTCATTTGTGAGATTGATAGGTGATTAGAAAAAGAATTGTAATAAGGTATATGCGAAAATAAGCAGAGCTATACTCCCAGACATCATTTGAAGGTTGAAGGAAGGTTTTTGTGAAGGCAATCAGAACTTAACTGGTACTAAATCCAACATATGAAGATGCTATTTTATGTAGTACATTATTATTAAATTTAACCATCCAATTGTAGTCAATGTGACTCTCATTTTGTGATTGAGCAGTGAGCTCTAGGCAGCTAGCCTTTCTGCATGTGTAGAATCCATATGGTACACACATACTATCTGCAGTAGTATCATTTGATTGTGGGTAAGGCTTCCCACCGTGGTTTTTCCCCTTACAGGGTTTCCAAGTACAAATATTTGTGTTATGTTGTGGATGTTGTTGTCTTTCCGTTTCATGCATTAATCTTTACCGATATTGCAATTAACTGATAAAACTGTCTACCGCCATAAAGTTTGGTTTATCGACATTAAGCATTAAGTTTTGGTTAAGTTAATTTTGGTTGAATTTATTGGATAACTGATTCAACCCCCCCCCCCTCTCAATTTTCTTCAGGACCTAACACAGCTAGAAGTTTTTCAACTTTTAGTTTCTTGTCCAATTCTATCACTGCAATCCTCTTTGCATCTAATCTTCTATATAGTTCATTGGGCAAGTCATCCACAACTTCAATTAAAACTTTCTTGTATATATCCAGATGTAAAATTCTATTGTTTTCAATGCTTTCCTTTTCTAAATCTTTGAATGTGTTATACAATTTACTCACATTATCCAAATTACTATCATCAGTTATTTCATTTAGCAAATTATCCAATGAGGGTACGACCGGATTCTCTTTCTTCTTGGGAATTAGTTTCTTAGCTAGTTGCCTTACTGCATGTTGTTTCCTCCTTAAGGTCCTTGTCCTTTTGGGTGGAGGAGAGGGTACCGGTGAAGGTTTTATCTTCCTTTCAACTCTTTTGAATTCAGCTGGTATCTCACTGTTAGAAGATGTGCCAACCGGTGAAATGTGTGCCTCTGGTTGCAATCCTTCTAGCTCACTAGCCGTTATACCAGTAATGTTCATAACATTTTCTTTGATTTCCTTTACCTACTTTGATGCATCTCTTATATATTTCTCTCTTTTCTTCCTTTGCTTCATTTTTTTCACATTACTTTCAATTGTTTCAGCATTACCAAAAACTTCTTATGTTGGTTCTCTTGGTGCATCTAACAAAGCTTTTGCATAAGTCTCAATTATGTTGAGATCTACCTCATAGCCCATTTCTATTACCCATACAATTCTAGGAAGTGCAACTTCCATCCATGTCTCATCCTTCTTGATTACCAAACATATTTCTTTATCATATTTATCCACTACACTCTGTGGTAGTCTTTCTCTAGTTTTCATTTTGGCTTGAAAAACTTTAAAGTATTCAGTTATGTTGCTATCTTTTGCAGTTCCCATGCCACAAAAAGCTTCCTGTAATTGTCTTCCTACCGGTATGTCATATTCAAAGTCTTTTTGTCCTATACCGGGGATTTCCTTTGTGAAATACAACATTAAGCATACCAAGAGATTACCAAAGCGAAATGTCCCTTTCTGATCACCTTTAATCTTTTTCAAATTATCTATGAGTTCATCTTTCAGCCATTCACATACATATGTTTTTGCATTGTTGTTCACCATTTCATAAGCACTATTAATGCAAAGACTAGAAATTGAATTGAGTTTGTTTTCATGAGTAGTCTTATAACCTAAAATCATACTTATGAATCTCACATTGATGTCCTTAATGTCATTCACTCTTAGTGATCTACTGTTTGATGTTCCTCTAGTTAGGGTCATTACTTTGTTGTTAGGAACTTTCTTTGTTTTATCTCTTCTGTTGTTAGTTGAGGGTAAACCTGTTACTACCCTAATTGCTTGCCAGGTAAATTTGCAGATAGAGTCTAAACATAGAAATTTTCCATGTGCCCTACTTAGGACGATTCTCACTACTTCTAGAAATTCAGGGATATTCAATATCTCAACAAAACCTAAAGTCTCCACAATCTTGTGCTTGGGTTTAACAGTGCCATTTTCATCACAAATTATAGTTTTAAACATTTTTAGAAATTCCTCAGAACCTAATTCTTCAATGTTGAAATGAATATATATCCTAGGGTCTTCAACATAAGCTACACCTTTAGGAATCTTCGGAAATGATCCTATGGAATCATCTTGCTTAGCTACTTCGGGATTAATTTTGAACACGGGCCTGGGGCATTTTATGTTTTCCACAATAGTATGGTTCGCAATAAATTCGGGAGTAGAAGAAGAAGCCATTTGAAAAATACCTTTAGCTGCCTGATAATGTCTGAATGCTTGAAGGAAATCGCTTCACACCTTCACTTTGAATGCCTTTTCTTAGATTTCATGCTCTCTGCTATTTTGAATTCTCGGTGAATCAAAAATGAGAGAAAACCGATGATTTATAATAAAATTTCTTTCAACAACCACATTAAATGCTCGCTGGTTAAGTGAAAACTTAACAATCTACCGGTAAAGAAAAAATCTATCTTCTCACCATCGATCGAGGGTAATCTGCATGATATTCAACTTGCTGCAATACCCCCAAAGGTTTACTTCTCAGTTGGATGAAGGATCTCCTATCGGTGGAGTAATACTATGTTCTACCGATGATATTCAACTTCCTGGTCATGAGATCTTATGGGTTTTTTGGGTTTTAAATTATCTACGAGTTCATCTTTCAGCCATTCACATACATCTATTTTTGCATTGTTGTTCACCATTTCATAAGCACTATTAATGCAAAGACTAGAAATTGAATTAAGTTTGTTTGCATGAGTAGTCTTATAACCTAAAATCATACTTATGAATCTAACATTGATGTCCTTGATGTCATTCACTCT
Organism: Cryptomeria japonica; assembly: GCF_030272615.1. NCBI lineage: Eukaryota > Viridiplantae > Streptophyta > Pinopsida > Cupressales > Cupressaceae > Cryptomeria > Cryptomeria japonica. Next base: position 630,329,487 of record NC_081412.1, read on the forward strand.
TAGTGATCTACTGTCTGATGTTCCTCTAGTTAGGGTTATTACTTTGCTATTAGGAACTTTCTTTGTTTTGTTTGGTCTGCTGCTGGTTGAGGGTAAACCTGTTACTGCCCTAATTGCTTGTCGGGTAAATTTGCAGATAGAGTCTAACCATAGAAATTCTCCATGTGCCCTACTTAGGACAATTCTCACCACTTCTAGAAATTCAGGGATATTCAATATCTCAACAAAACCTAAAGTCTCCACAATCTTGTGCTCGGGTTTAATAGTGTCATTTTCATCACAAATTACGGTTTTAAACATTTTTAGCAATTCCTCAGAACCTAATTCTTCAATGTTGAAATGAATATATATCCTAGGGTCTTCATCATAAGCTACACCTTTATTAATCTTCGGAAATGCTCCTATGGAATCATCTTGCTTAGCTACTTCGAAAATAATTTTGAACACGGGCCTAGGGTGTTTTATGTTTTCCACAATAGTAGGGTTCGCAATAAATTTGGGAGCAGAAGAAGAAGCCATTTGAAAAATACCTTTAGCTGCCTAATAATGTGTGAATGCTTGAAGGAAATCGCTTCACACCTTCACTTTGAATACCTTTGCTTAGATTTCTCTCTCTCTGCTAATTTGAATGCTCAGTGAATCAAAAATGAGGGAAAACCGATGATTTATAATAAAATTTCTTTCAACAACCACATTAAATGCTCACCAGTTACATGAAAACTTAACAATCTATTGGTAAAGAAGAAATATATCTTCTCACCATTGACCGAGGGTAATCTGCATGATATTCAACTTGCTACAATACCCTGAAAGGGTTACTTCTCAGTTGGATGAAGAATCTTCTACTGGTGGAGTAATACTATGTTCTACCGGTGAAGAAATAGTTTCATCAACATTCTGATCTGTCTTTCTAATCCATTGTTTTGAAAATTCTTGCTTTACCTCATCTACCTTTTCTTTGCCTTTCAAACTGGGTCCTTTATTATTTTCTGATGAAGTCTTGCTTCTACAAAATTTTGCAATATGTCCAATTTTGTTACAAGCATAACAAGTCACCTTATTCTTCTAAATAGCTTTTCCATATTCTATGCCGGTTTGTGTTCTACATTGATTAGATAAGTGCCCAAATCTTCCACAAACATAACATCTCACATTCATTCTGCAGTTTTCTAAATTAGGATGAACTTTGTTGAATTTGGAACATTGACCAGTGGGTTCATTAATGTTCTGATTGTTTCTAAATCTATACTGATTTTCTTTATGACCATACTTGTTACAATTAAAGCATTTCCCATTAAATTTATAAGCACTAGGTTGTCTTACCAGTTTACTGTGATCATGATTGTTTGCAGTACCGGAAATTTCGCCAACTTCAAGTCCAAGTCCATTAGTATCTCTATTAGGTTTCTGACTTTTCTTGAATTTCTCTGTGTTGATTTGCAGTGGCCAACTCATTTTCTAGAATTCCCTTTTGTCTCATAAGTTTAGTTTTATCATATTGCATGTGAATTAGATCTGTCTCCAACATATCATTTTCATGACTGAATCTTAGATTTTCATTTCCAACATCCTTGGGTCTCCTAGTCAAGTCATCTTCATTCTTCTTTCTATCTTAAATGTCTTTACAAAACCTCATAGTCATATCTTGCATTTCATTCTTCATATTACTATTTTCTTGTCTCAATTTGCTCACAAGTTCATTAAGAGTTTCCTTTTCATCATTATCATTTTGCATCTTCTCATGAAGTTCTTTTCTTTTATTTCGAGCTATAGTAAGATTCTCCTGAAGTCCTTGAATGAATTGTTGTGCAGTCCTCGGATCATCTTCAAGTTTGATATTCTTCAACTTCTCTACATCATAGTCTACAAGAGCTCCTTCCAATTGTTTTCTTAAGTTCTCCATCTGTACTAGTGTCAGAAACTTGCTCAAGCTATTAGGCTTTTGAAAATAGAGGACCAAGCTCTAATACCAATTGTTAGGATTAATGATAGTCCCAAAGATACTGAGAGGGGGGGTGAATCATTATCTAACCAATTTGTAGAATATTTAACCTTATTAAGAAATTTGCATCTTAAAACAGTGTATTGATAAATAAGAATTAATGCAGTGAATAGGAACAATAAAGACAGCATAGAAAACACACCATAACACAAGATTTTTAATGAGGAAACCCGGTGTGGGAAAAACATTGGTGGGATTTGTGACCCACAATATTCACTCACTAGCCAATGAATAAATATTACTTACAATGAGGGGCCTGCACATGCAGGAAGGCCAACTGCCTAGAGCTTACCGCTCAATAAGAGTCACACTGACTACAAAAGTGGATTATGAAATCCAATACAATGTATTGCTTCAAAGTAGCATCAACTATGCTAGGTTCAATACTGGTTTAAGCTCATTCTATAACCAAAACCTTCGATGTCAACTATATCTCCTTATACAGAATATCATCCATATATTATTTCCATGCATATATCTACAACTAAAAATGACCTATAAGATCTCATACATATATACGAGTCTTTTACAATATGCCATGTCAACTTTACAAAAGATAATTATATTTAAATACAATAAACAAAAATTTATTCCCTATCGGTTGGGGTCTCGGTATGCATTGTTGCCGCTGCCGGTGAAGTGTCTGTCGGTGTATGTAGATGTCTATGCCAATGTCGGTGTCTGCTAGTGGCTTTACCAAATGAGTGCCAAAAGGTTGCCAGATGTTTGCCATCAATGACAACACCACTATTCTCATAAGAGTGTAGAATGCCAACAAAAAATAGAACTAACTTAGATGCTACTAGAACAATGATGATGGAAGCTAATCTACCTCATATCTACTAGACAGAAGTAGTGAGTACAGCGGTTTGCACATTCAACAGAGTACATATCAAAGGAGAAACCAGTAAGACACCTTATGAATTATGGTTTGGCAATACACATACAGTTAAGTATTTCAAAAATTTTGGTAGTAAATATTATATCAGGAGAGATGATACTATTGGGAAATTTGATCCTATATGTGGTGAAGGCATATTTCTTGGTTATTCTAATAAAAGTAAAGCATATAGATGTTATAACAAGAGATTGCAGAGAATTGTGGAGAGTGCTAATGTCAAAGTAGATGAGCTGAGAAAAAGTCAAATCATAATTTATTAGAAGGAACCAGCAAGGGAAATAATTATATTTGAACTGGTAGCACCTTTACTAGAACAAAGAGTTGAACCTCCGACAACATCAAAGAATTCTACAGTAACTGAAGAATAGGGAAGAGGAACAGAGAGTCAGAAGACTCCTAGGTATGTGAGATTGAATCATTCTAAAGATCAAATCATTGGGGATAAGAGCAATGGAGTGATGATAAGAAGAAGAATGGAAACTAATGAGGTATGTTTAATTTCACAAGTTGAACCAATATCAGTAATTGAGGAATGTAAAGATAAATTTTGGTTAAAATCCATGGAAGAAGAATTAGACCAAATTGAGAAAAATAATGCATGGACTTTGGTTCCCCAGCCTAAAAATAAAAATGTCATTGGAACTAAATGGGTTTTTAGGAATAAATTGAATGAGGATGGTAAAGGTATAAGGAATAAGGGTAGATTGATTTGTAAAGGATATTCTCAGAGGGAAGGAATTTATTATGGAGAAACTTTTTCACCAGTAGCTAGGATTGAAGCTGTAAGATTATTTCTTGCTTATGCTACTTATAAACACTACAAGGTTTATTAGATGGATGTTAAATGTGCATTCTTGAATGGAGATCTTGATGAGGAAGTTTATATTGAGCAACCTGATGGTTTTTCACTATCAGATGATATTGATATGGTTTGCAAGTTAAGGAAAGCTTTAGATGGATTGAAGCAATCACCTAGAGCTTGGTATGCAAGGTTGGATAAATATCTTTTGAAGCTTGGTTTTACTAAAGGCAGTGTTGATAGTAATTTATATTATAAAATCACTGATTATAATATACTGATTGTTGAAGTATTTGTTGATGACATTATTTTTGGAGGTGACGATAAATTATGCACAGAATTTTATAAGAATATGGAGAAAGAATTTGAGATGTCTATGATTGGTGAGATAAAAAAATTCTTAGGTTTGTAGATTACTCAGACTGACAAAGGTATTTTTATCTGTCAAACTAAATATGCTAAGGAATTATTGAAGAAAATTGGTATGGGAGATTCTAAATCAGTAAGTACACCTATGGTTACAAGTGAGAAATTAACAAGGAAAGATAATTCTACACTAGTAAATCCTACAAGATACAAATCTATGATTGGAGGTCTACTTTATTTGACTCAGACTAGGCCTGACATTATGAATGTTTTTTGTATTGTTTCAATATTTTAGAGTGATCCTAGAGAAAATCATGAGATGGCAGTGAAAAGAATTTTTAGATACTTGCAAGGTACATCAGAATATGGCTTATGGTACTCTAAGAATGATAACTTTACTTTATGTGCATATATAGATACTGATTGGGCTAAAGATGTTGATGACAAGAAAAGTACTTCCGGTGGAGCTTTCTTTTTTGGAAAGAAGTTGGTTTCATGGATCAGCAAGAAACAATCATGTACTTCTTTATCTACTGCTAAAGCTGAGTATGTTGTTGCTGCTACTAACTATACACAAGTTTTATGGATGAAGCAAATGTTGAAGGATATAAAGGTGAATTGTGATGCACCAATAGTTATTCACTATGATAGCTCTTTTGCTATTGATATATCAAAGAATTTGGTATTTCATTCTAAGACAAAGCACATATCTATCAAGTATAACTTTTTGAAGGAGAAGGTGGAAGGAAATGAAGTTAGACTAGTTTATGTGAACACTAAAGAATAGATTGCAAATATTTTCACTAAACCTTTATCCAAGGAATCATTTGAGTACCTGAGAGACAAATTAGGGGTTTTCGCCCCTCCGGCAGAGACTTGATTGATGTGGTTTAGCATTAGTCCAACATGCATTATTAGAAAAACTATTCATTTTGGCACTAATGTGGGATGCTACTTCTTAGTGGGAGTAGTCAGCTTTGAGATTCAAAGGCTTATGTTTTTGCTTTGATATTTCTGTCAGATTTCTGGCATTGATGTCAAAGGGGGAGAGATAGTGATGTGAAAAAGTAAAAGTCAAAGGGGGAGAGATATTGATATTCAGATCCATATGCAGGAGATTGGTGGTTGTTTTCCACAGGGAGAGACTTGTTTGACATTTCTTGGTACTTAGAAGTTTTTCACATCTAGTCTTTCCATCAATGCCAAAGGGGGATATTGTTGGCCATTTGGTGGAATTGATTATGTCTTTCATTGATGTTTTGTTAGTGATGTCAACACTAGTTGTTTGGATGCTTTACTGGCACCCTTCTGGTCCTGGTAGGATGAGTGGTTTTCGGTTAACTTGGATCTAGCATGATCCGGTAGACTCTGGTATAATCTGGTGATGGAAATGGCTTATTCATGATACTAATACTCATATTTAATTAGTTGGTTTTGGTTTGGTAATTGGATGCTATTTTGCTTGCTTAGAAGATTGGTTTCTGGTTCCGGCGAGGGTTTCACTGGTAGAGCTTTTGGTGGAGATCTTTGATGAATTGCATAATTAGTGTTGGTGCAGCTTTTGATGGAGTTTCAGGATGTTGTTGGTGATTATGTTCGAGACTTGGCATTTAGAGATCATTGTTGAAGCGTGTGGACCTATACTTGGTCCCGATTGATCTAGGTTATGGACCAGCATTAATGTAATGTGTGGATAGGACCTATGGTTGTATTTTCGGGATGTCTTATGTGTTGTTTATTATTTGTTTGGTCTAAGACCAACATGGTTTGTAATTATGTAATCGATTTATTATTTTGTGGCCGACCTGATTGTTTATGGTCGAGGGTTTGTATAAATAAGATGTAAGATCTCATTGTAGATCATCATGGTTAATGTAAGAGGTCATGGTCAAGGAATGTAATGTGCGAATAATGTAATATCATTCAGGCAGAGGAGTTGGCCGATCATTGGAGATCGAATTGTGTTTATGAAAGAGGATTTAGTCCTCTAGTATTGAGCTTAACCGAAACTATATCGAGGCATAGGAGATGCTATCTTTTTTAGTTCAACACTTCTCTAGATTGTAGTCTAGATTTATATGTAGTAAGTGAGGCTCCTTTTGTCATAAGCAATGTGCTCTAGGTTGTTGGCCTTCTTGCAAGTGCAGGCCCCTTCATTGTAATTCACATACTTACTACAAAAGTATTATCTGACTGTGAGTAGGCTTCCCACCATGGTTTTTCCCTTTACTGGGTTTTCCACGTACAAATCTTGGTGTTGTGTGGAAGGCTTTTATTCTATGATTATTGTTTATGCTTAATTGGATTAACTGCTATTTCGGTATTAAAGTTTAAATTGCTAATGCTTCTATTAATTTGTGACAATAGATTCACCCCCCCCGTCTCAATTGTCTTTTGGTTATCTGAATTGTTTAATAAATGGGACATCCTCATCATCTTTGGTCCTAACCACTCTATTGAGTCATTAGATCATCTTCAGTCTAACCATTTTGTTAGAAGCATAATTTTTTAATCTTCTTTGAAATGATTCTACTTCATAACATCATTTGACCACATAATTTTGATCAATTTATCTCTATTTTGTTAATTCTCCATCACTTAAATATTAATTAAATAATTTTGTATTATTTAATTAGAACTTACTATTAATATTAATTAAATAATTTTATATTATTTAATCAACACTTACTATTTTATACTTTCCTAATTCTTAACCTAATATAATAATTAATTTTAAGTATTTACCCTTATCCCAATCCTATTTCTTTAAAAAAATTAAATGAATAAATTCTCTTTATTTGATTTACCTTATCACATCTCCAATCTTCCAACTCTGCCTCTTCTTTATCTAATCCTCATATACTCCTAATTATTTACTCAAACTTAAGTATTGATTAAGAAAGTAAAGCCATTCCTTCAGATCATGCACATTGCTTTGGTGCCATATCAAATGAGTCTTCTTCCCTCATGGTATGCTCAAGGAATTTTTATTTTTTCATTCCCTCCCTCTCTTTTGGAGTGTGAGGAAAAACCTTTCCTTTATGGCAAGATCTCCTTCCATACTACAAAGTACATTCTTACTAACCTCATGGTGCCACTTGGCACTATCCCAAGAGATGACAACATCAAATAATTCTCCATCTTTGATCCATGTATTTCATTTCCATCCATCCATTCAACCTTACCCCAATCTACATATCCCAAAAGGTAACCTATTTTACATTTGAGCATCATTATGATAAATTTTTAGTGAGCACACATCCAAATGACTATCATGGTAAAATCTATTCAACATGATGTTTGAAATTGTGTAATTTCATTTGATTTTATATTGGTATAAATATATTTCAATCAATATGAGTTTTAAACCTTGTTATTTTTTGTTTGGTTTTTATTGCTATAATCATTCAAACATGAGCAACTTTGATGAAGGGTACTCCCCTTATAAACCCAAAACCACAACAAAAATAGAGAAATAAATAGAAAATGTGAGAGAGGAAACACTTGCTTCTTATTATCTCAATGAAATGATATTACAATATATAAAAAATATCATGCAACAACCACATGGGCATTCCCATTACAATCATCTGCAATTTGGAGCCATGATCTGCACTACATAAACTATCCTCTATAACCCTCATTCAACCCTTTATGTAGTAGTTATAATTGCCTTAGAATGTTCTGGAAGTGTAACTTTTCCCCTTTTGGTGCCCAATGGTCCATTGGTTAATTTTTTTTTTTTGCTAGGTAGAATTTTATTGAAACTTGAGTTCTGGTGGCACAGCTTCTGGGAACCATAACTTTTGACTTAGGCATTTGATTTTCTATTATAATATAGCATTGCAAAGCTAACAAAGAGATCTACAAATGCCAAATACATCGAAGATCTATTTGTTGGGGTTTAAATCTTTTCAAGGCCTCTAAGGTTTTCAATTTTGAATTTTAAGCTTCATTGGAGAAATTACTCAAGAAAAAAAGTTTGATATCTTTCAAACCAATTAGGATTATGAGGTGATTCTTTCATCAATCATATTATTTTTGAATTCCGCTTCTTTCAAACCAATTTTTTTGTCTGTACGACCAAAAACAAGAAAAAATCTTGAAAATGGCATGTGACTATTTTTTGCTATTTTTAGCTTCTACACAATTTATATAGTGCAGCTAACCTAATAGGTACAATAGAACAAAGGAGAAATGAAAAAACAAAGGAAAATAAAACATTTCTTTTTTTGGGTGATGCAAGATTGCCCCTACAACCTGGATGCTCTTGCATCAAAATTTCACCCATAGTGGGCACAAATACATACTAGAGATCATAGTGGTTCCCCTCCAAGCCAAGTAAACTATTGTAGCCATTTATGAAGATTATCTTGTTGACTCTAGTAGTGCAAAAGGGTTGCAATCAATAATTTTCTTCTCCATTGTTAATAAATTCTTTCACAATCAACAATTTATGTTATAAATGATTGTTAAGTAAAACTCAAACTTAGCTAAGTGTGTGTATGTGTATATATATACACTATTTTAAGGTTTTCTATAAAAATAATATACACATGTTAAAAGTGATAAATTTACTTTACAATTAATGATTAAAAAATAAGTATTGAATAAGTATTGAATAAGTATATGTATGTAAAGGTAAGCCTAATAAGTGCATATGAAGTTTAATATATGTAAAGCTGTTATTTATAATAGCCCGTCGATATGAGTCAACCTATATCTAGATAGAAATCATCCACTAATAAATAATTGATGGATTTTGAACTTCCAAGAAATATTTTGTTTCCAACCCTATCTCATTCAACCTAACTAAAAAATGTTTAGAAAAAATGTAATCTCATCCACACATTTTTTATTGCATGTTTCAATAGTAGCCATATAATAGTAATGCATTAATAATTCATACATTGATTTCAAACTTCCAAGAGATATTTTATAGTCAACCTTATCTTATTCAACCTCACTAAACAAGATGAATACCACTTCCTTAAATCTAATCTCATACATAATTTCTAATCTCTATTATCCACAAAATATGTTTCAGAACACCACATATAATACTACATAATAATAAGACCACTTCTACCTTTAAATATTTTGTGGCCAAACTTATCCCTTTCACCCTCACTAAATAAGACCACTCTAAATCTGATCTCACCCACATGATTCAACAACCCCAAATAATAATACACATAAAAATAATGGAATGAACTTTAGATATTTTATAGCCACACTTATCCCTTTCATACTCATTAAATAAGGCCACTTTAAATGCAATATCACCTACTTAATTTTGTTGCTCTATTGCCCACATGACATGATTCTAAATGCCTTGCATATTATAATATTCCTATTCTAGAAGAATTAGGTACCTTTCACTTTCTAATGGTGCCACACAATACAGAAGTTGGTTACATTATCACTAGTTCATGAAACCATGGGGAACTTCCTAAATAAGCTGAGTCATGGTTTCATTTCTTTGCCAAACCTAGCAACCTTACAATCCATAGAAAAGTGATGTGACACGACAAAATTTCCTTCTTCCTCCTAACCCAACTTATGATGCCACATGTAACTATACCATGACGTAAGAACACCAAATCTTCCTCCACCTTTGATCATCATAATTCAATCTCAACCATCCATTCAATCTTACACATAATCTAGATATCTAACACTTCACTATTTTATCTAAAGCTCATTCACTTTGTATTGGAGTGTTATCGTGCTACTTAAATTGTGCAAGCATGCATCTAAATGGCTATCATGGGAAAATTTATTCAACAAGAGGTTCAACATAGTGTAATTTCATTCAATTCTATGTTGGTTTAAATTTATTTTTGCTTTGGGGCATTGCTATGTTGGTAAAATTATTAGTGAGCACACATCCAAATGACTATTGTGGGAATATCTATTCAACAAGAGGTTCAATATAGTGTAATTTTGTTTTATTCTATATTGGTTTTGTATCTCTTTTTCCCAATAGAAGAGTTTTCTTATTATTATTTTGTTTCATTTTTACTGCTAAAATCATTCATACTTGAACAAATTTCAAGCACACACTTGGCACAAAAAACATATTTAAGCTCATAGATGGTTTTCATTCCAAGAAAAGTAACACTATAGTAGTCATCCAAGAAGAATAACCTATGGACTCTATTGATGCAAATGGATTGCAATCAATAAATTCTCTCCATTATCAGAAAATTTTTGCACAATCAATAAGTAAAAATCAAACTCAACTTGTGTGTGTCTATACACACACACACACAATTAATTATAAGGTTGAATGTGTGTGTGTGTGCGCCTGCGTGTGTGTGTAATTTAAATTTTTTATTAGTAACAATGTAGAAATATTAAAATTTAATAAATTTACATTATAATTTAAGATGAAGAAACAACTTAAGAATAAGTATATATACAAAGGTAAGCCAAACACATATACAATTTAATATGTATGAAACTATTATTAATAATAGTCCCTAGACACGAGCGAACCTATATTTGGATAGACTTTGCCCACTAATAAATCATTCATTCATTTTTTACTTCCAAAATGTATTTTGTGTCCAACCTTATCTCATTCACCCTTATTGAACAAGGCTCCATTAAACCTAATTTCATGCACCACATGTTTCAATAGCATCACTTATGTTTAGATAGACTTTGTCCACTAATAAATCATTTATTCATTTTTAACTTCCAAGATATATTAATGTATGTCCAACCTTATCCCATTCACTCTTATGAAAAAGGCTAAAAGACTACATTAAATATAATCTCATCCACACAATTTTCACATGTTTAAATAGTCCCACATATCATAATAATACACTCATAAATCATACATTGAATATGAACTTCGACAAAATATTTTACAATCAAAATCATTCGACTTCAATAAAAAGATAAACAAATGTACAATTTTCAAACTCTATAATCCACACAACACGATTCAATAGCACAACATCTAATAATAATACAATTAATGAACTAACTTCAGATATTTTGCCAAACTTATCCCTTTCATGAACAAGCTGACCTTAATCCAATCTCGCCCACACACATAAAAATCAATCAACGTACTTTACATAGATATTTTGCGGCCAAACTTATTCCTTTCAGCCTCACCGAACAAGGCCATTTTAAATCTAATCTCACCTGGTCAATTTTCAGGCTCTACCGCCCACACGACATGATTCTAAGTTCTAACAGACCTACACATAATAACAATAATACGTTTATTCCATAGAAGGCTTAAAGTACATTTCGCTTTCTAACCGCGACACAGAATACCGCTCCCTGCCGCATTCTCACTGGCGCATGAAACCGTTGGTAACTTCCTAAAGAACCCGAACCGCGATTCCGTTTCTTCGCTAAACCTGGCAACCTTACAATCTGTAGCAAAGAGATGCGACACTTCAAATTTATCCTCCCCTTCCATAACAGCCCCCACTTCCAAGTGGCTTTTAACCCCAGAGGAGTACGTCTGCCCCAACACGCCGGTCACATTAGGGCTGAGCTCAAAGAACTTAAAGTTTAGCTGCAAGTGCGCAAAGCAGTCATCTTCACTAATTACGTAGCCATGAACCCTAGACTCCTCGGCCGTAACGGGAGCCACCCAGGCCGTTAGACTGAATCTGTCAGCCACTTGCAGTATTACAGCATTAACATTCAGGAGACGTGTGATCTTCAATGGGATCAACCGGTCCTCCCACTGGGCGCCTCTACGGGGCGAGAGGACGACGCTTTGTCCATCTACAAGGAGCGTGAGTTGGTCCAGGGCACTGTCCCAGCGAGCGACTTTGTTGGCGCCGAGGTGGATCTGATGGGAACCGAAGCGCACGCCGATAGACTTTACCCACGTCAAGTCGTACTTCAGCTCTTGCTCCTGGGTTGCGCTTTTGCCCATGAAGTGCGCGTTGATGTGTACATCCGGGTCGGAGACAAGGCAGAAGTCGCGGTCCTTTCTGCCGTGGAAATAGAACATATTGCCATCCCCGCCTACGAACCGCGGGTCGTGGCACACCGCACCCGGCTTGTCACAGGCCGCAGACAGAGAAGCTGCGCTGTGACATTGGGGCTTGCAGCGCCTGCAGTTGACGTGGCAAATCTCAGGACAGCGCGACGGACAGTAAAACGATTTTCCATAGCATCTGGAACGACGATTTTCACATCGGGCAAACCATGCCCTGGCTTGTGTTGCTGTCGCTGCACAGACCATAATAAACAGAAGCCATTTTATAGACAGCATTGTGGATTTCGCCTTCGAGCTTTTTAATTACCACCATACGCTGCAGCTGGATTCAACGAAAGGTCCACAGACACTGCATTTTCGGAGCTTGTAGACCTAGTTATTCACGTGCATCCCAAATGAAGAGCTATAGGTTGTCAATCGAAAGTAACCTGACGGGTTATGGAACCCAAATGAGATCAAATTGAAGAAAATGTTTTTAAAAAAAAAGTATAAATATAATCTTATTAAATTTTATTCAATATTAAAAAAAAAGTGATAGATGGTACATCCATAAGTCTAGTAAAGTCAAAAGTATGCCTAAGCAGTTATGGCAATGTCAGGGGCAGGGCTTCTCTAAAATATCTATCACGCTTGGATGAATAATTGAATTTCCATATAAATTGTTTTGTTTTGTTATCTATTTAGTTTATCAAAAAAAGACATGTAAATTGTTAAGATATTCAACTCTCACTTTATATACTATATTTTATAATTAACATGAATTTAAAAGAAAATTTAAAAAGAAAAACTAAAATAAGTTATCTTAGTTGTTCAATATGAGATTATCTATAAAAAGAATTGAATGCTTCTAGCTAAGACAATATTTTTTTATCTATGATCTTATCTTATAAGATAGGTTACATTTTATTCACAGCTTGTAAAAACAAGCTAGTATAAGGTAAGATTGATGAGAAGTTTGTATAGAAATTTATTTGCCCATGCTTTAATTATCCAGAATTAAACTTAGTTTTGTAAGGTAGGAGGTTATAATAAGTTGTTCTCTCAAACAATTTAGTTTTGTAAGGTAGGAGGTTATAATAAGTTGTTCTCTCAAACAATTGCATCAAACATCTTGAGTCATTTGATAGTACTTTGAAGAGTTACTTCCTTTGTTCTTAAATTCAATTCATAGTTATCAATCAATTTTCATTAGAAATTGAATTATTCTCACCACAAGTCCAAGGATGTTGGCACACTCTAGTAAATTACTAGAATGATAAGATAGAAACATATTTGTTTAGTCTAACCTCTATGTTTTTGTGACTTCGAAAGCTCAACAGTTAGAGCATTTTGTCAAACTCAATCACTATGCTCAGCAAGTAAAGATGAATAGCAATAAGAAGCAAAATCAGCCCTAAATTTGATCTTGGGCAAGGTCATTCTTACATCTCCTTTGATTCTGTCGTAATCTCAAAGCTTAAGTGATCCATAGATACTGTTGAACGAAAGGAAAGAAAAGAGATAAGATATTATAGAGATCAATGAAGGTGATGTTCCGGAATATCATACCCATTGCTATAAGATCTATGGGAAAGGCTTTAGGCGAGATGGGAATTTGAGCATTCATATGCAATCCAATGGCAACCAATATAAAACTCAAGAGGCCAATCAGGAGGAGATCATTACAATATGCATCACTCAAACTATAGCATAGTGGTATATCGCATAGGGCTCAAAGCAGTGACGTGCAGAAATATCACTCCGTGATATGAAGCATAGTGGTATATCGCATAGCGCTCAAAGTAACGATGTGCGGAAACATCACTCCGTGATATGAAGTGTCGGTGATGTATACATTAGTGGAGCAGTTTCTGTGTATTTAGATTTATTCAATGATGGATCCCACCGATCATTATATGCACAAGTTGTCACATGTAAAGGATAGGATGGGACAATTGTTTGACTTAATATAATTAAAATAATTAAAGACTTAGACTTTATACCTGCTGTAAATGAAAACAAGTTAATTGGGTAGCCACCTTGTTCTTCTCCGCACCTCTTTCTATTAAATCCGGAACATTCAAGTAGATGAAAAACTAGATATTTAATAAACTACATTGGTAGAAACCTTAAGATAGATCTGTGCATTAAATTTTGAAAGGAATATTAAATATTTTGAATCAGTTATATTGTATTTATGTTTTTTAAGTATAAGATTATGAGCAATGTCTTCATAATTATATTCTTATTAATTCATTATTACATATTTTAATATGTACAATTAGTACCTACACAAAATCTTTTTTATATAAGATTTATTTCATTGTTAAACATGTTTAGGATCTACAACATATTAATACCTATAAATAGTGTCTATCTATTAGAATATGCTTCCTTGTCTTATTCAATTCTTCAACCTTTTTTGTTTCATAACTCCAATTGCAATGGGTGCCTCTCACATGACATGCTAATATAGATGCTTGGTAGATAAACACAAAACTTCATTTGATTATAATATTGCTTCAAACAACTAATTTGATCAATTCATATTATAAAAATCTTTTTGAAACTATTTTCTTACTAAGTCATTAGTGCATACTTCAATATCCCAACTAGCACCTACACAAAATGTCTATTTTAAAATATTTATTTTAATGTTAAACATATTTATGATCTATAATATATTGATGCCTTTAAATAGTTTCCACCTACTAGATTGTAAAAGAAGACCCAAAATATAATTATAAAGTGAAATAATAGCAGTGAATAGGGTAAAATAGGGCACTAGTCAAAGAGAAATGATTGAAATATAACAATCTAGCTATTATTATATTCAATCCAATATTATAGAATCACATTACATTGCATTGTTGTTTGCAAGGAATAGTTTCATATTTATAGCTAAGCTTAGAAACTTCAAGAATTCTAGAGAAATCTAAAATTGGAATGTTCTTTTTTCTTTTTCTTTCTAAACAGCCTCTAGTTGTATCTCTTATTCTAGAAAATTATTTCTCTCTAGAAATTTGTTCTCTTTCTAGACAATCTCAATCCTTAACATCCCTCCTTGAAATTGGCTAGAATATTACAAAGAAAAATACAAAAAGAGAGGGGAACATTCTAGCACTATCCCCCCTTAATATTCACCTCTAGCATATCGAGAATTCCTCGTAATTTCAAAAAATTTGCCTCAATCATACTCGTAGTAAATATATCAGTTATTTTTTCTTCACTTGGACAAAATTGTAGATTGATAGTAGCTACTTGAACCCAATCTCAAATGCAGTGTGCATCAATCTCAATATGATTTATTTTTGTATGAAAAAATAGAGTTTTTGCAACCTATGTGGTGCTTTGATTGTCACAATACAGAGTAGTTGCAGAAATTTGGAGAAAACCAAGCTCAAATAAAATATTTTGAATTGAAATTTCTTCTTTTCCTACTATTTTTGCTGCTCTATATTATGTTTCACATGAAGACAATGATGTTGTTGTTTGTTTTCTGTTGCTCCAAGTACTTGGACCTGACCCAAGCTAAAAAACATAACCACTAGTAGATTTTTTGTCATTTATATCTGTGTAGAATGAAAATGGAATCACATGAATTAGAACCTAATCCCATTCTCATTCACACATTGGAATATGAAAGAGCCTAAGGAGATGATTCACTTTGTCTACTTCTTGCAAGAGAGAGTCAAGGAATATCTTTAAGGTTTCTATTCCTTTCCTTCTATGAAGAGGAAATGTGCAAAATGTGATGATATGACAAACTAAGCTATAGAAATGGCTAAACTGAAATACAAGAAAATGCAGATTTGAAACTGAGACACAAAGCATAAAACTAGAAATGAATCTTAGAGATGCACCTATCACCGAAAATTGAGCTGAAATGGGCTGGATCGGGGCACTGGGCACTCTAATCCTTGTTACTACATTGAGCTGGTTTTCTGGAAATTGCACCTTGAAATCTTGAAATGCTAAACTGTCACAAAAGAACCAAAATGTAGAGGACCAAGGCATTAGGCACCCTAGTCCCAAGGATTTGGCACCTCTTTCGGATCTAGATCTGTATCTATAGATTCTATCTTTCTGGAAAGTCGTGCATCCGTCAAATTCCTGTACCTACACCTAATGTTACCAACAAAAGGAAGGACAATTGAGAGGGGGTGGGGGTGAATCAATTGTCACAGGTTAACCAAAACTTAATCACAAAATCAAATCTAAACAATTGCAACAATAAGAAATATGAGCACAATATATAACACCAAGATGTTGAAGTGGAAAACTCGATTAAGGGAAAAACCATGGTGGGACCCTACCCACAATGAAATGATACTCTACAGTAGTATGTGAAATGATTACAATGGGGAATGCACATGCATTCAGGCTCACTGCTCAAAATAGAATAACTCGAAAGGCTACAAAGCTCAGGGAAGGTTCACTACCTTACAAAGACGTCTCACTAACTTACAAGATAAGTGGAGAAAAATTTAGATTACATGAACTGAAGAAATAACCTCTCTGAATTCTTGATTATAGTTCTGGTTAAGCACAACAGCCTGCAACACACCAATCTCTGCTCTAACTTAACACCGAAGGATAGAATCATTCTGGCTCACACAAACAACTTCTGTGATAATGTAGACACGCTACTAATACATGAATTACATGAATAATGCATCTATATATACTGATCACCAAATCATCAACCTTAGGATAAGGTCGGCTCAACCAAAAGACCAAATAAGAAGAATCTCAACACCTGATACAAATAACAACCACTAGATCAATATTATGATATAAATGGCATAATATGGACCCAAATCAAATGAACCAAAATGCTATACCATTGGAAATATCTCCAAGATCAACCGCAACACATTACACCACCAAATAGGCATGAACAACATCACCGGTTAAGAGGAACACCAAAATTACGCACAACAACCAATGTAGATCATCAAACCAAATAGGACATGCTTAGGAAACATCAAAAAACACACTACAATCAACCATAATAGCTACACCAATACCACTTATCAAATCTTCGTCGATCAACATCTAAAACTCGGGAAAACACAAACAACAACAACTGGCATGAGGAAAGATAACTTGCAAGGCTTCAAGTCACGAACCATCTAAAATGAAGATACCCAAGAATGTCCAAAACAATATCCCAAAACTACATAGGATGATCTGATCATACCAAAGGAAATACTGAACTTTGTAAAGGACTGATCATACCAGTTATCATAGGAGTGCCGACAGGTTTAGAATTCTCAAGTCCAAATTTCTTATGTAACTCCTTCACATACTTAGTTTGACAAATGAATTTAATACCTTTATCAGTCTGAGTAATCTGCAAACCTAAGAAAAATTTCATCTCACCAATCATAGACATTTCAAATTCATTCTTCATATCATTAGCAAATTTCATGCATAGACCTTCTTCTCCTCCAAAAATGATATCATCTACAAAGACTTCAATAATCAATATGTCATCATGTTCAATTTTTTAATATAATTTACTATCAGCATTACCTTTACTAAAACCAATCTTTGAAAGATACTTATCCAATCCAACATACCAGTCTTTAGGGGCTTGTTTTACTCCATATAAAGATTTCTTCAATCTACAAAACATGTCCTTATCTTCTGATAAAGAAAATCCATTAGGTTGTTCAATGTAAACTTCTTCTTCAAGATCTCCATTTAGAAATGCACATTTAACATCCATCTAATATACTTTGTAGTTCTTGTGTGCAGCATAAGCCCAAAAAAAGTCTTATTACTTCAATTCTAGCAATCGGGGCATACGTTTCTCCATAATCGATTCCTTCTTCCCATGAATAACCTTTGTAAACCAATCTTTCCTTGTTCCTTACAACTTGACCTTCCTCATTCAATTTGTTCCTGAAAACCCATTTAGTTCCAATAATGTTCTTGTCTTTAGGTCTAGGTACTAGTTCCCATGTCTTATTCTTTTCAATCTAATCTAATTCCACTTCCATTGCTTTTATCCAATTTCCATCCTTACTTGCTTCAATAAATGATTCTGGTTCAATTTGAGAAATTAAACATACCTCTTCAGTAGCTAACCTTCTCCTAGTCATCACACTTTTCCTTTTATCTCCAATAATTTGATCTTCAAAATGATTTAGTTTTACATACTTGGGAGTCTTTGAATTTTCTTGATTTGTTGTCTCATTTTGTTGTTCATCTATCACTGTTGAATTTTTTCATGCTACCGGTGTCACTGGTTCACTGTTTTGAACTGATTCTTGCATTACCAGTTTAGGTATGATAAATTCATCTTCTGGTCCATAATCAAATGATTTGATCTGATTATTGCCATTGTCATCCACCTTGACATTTATGCTTTCCAATATCCTATTCAATCTTTTGTTATAACATATATATGCTTTTCTCTTAGTAGAATAACCCAAAAATATTCCTTCATCACTTCTAGGATCAAAATTTCCTAATGCATCATCTCTTCTAATGTAACATTTGCTTCCAAAAATTATGAAATATCTGACAATAGGAGTATGACCAAACCATAATTCATAAGGAGTCTTACCGATATCACCTTTTATGTGTACTCTGTTGAAAGTATATAGTGCAATATTGACGACTTCCCTCCAATAGATATCAAGTAATTTAGCTTTTGTCATCATTGTCCTTGTTGCATCCAAAATTGTTATGTTCTTTATTTCCACTAATTTGTTTTGTTGTGGAGTCCTAGGTACAGAAAGTTGTCTCCTAATACCATTCCTTTTACAAAATTTGTTGAACTCACCGGATGTAAACTCACCACCATGATCTAATCTTAAGCACTTTATCTTTAGTCCTGTCCCAGTCTCAACCATAGCTTTAAAGATTTTGAGTTTCTCAAAAACTTCAGATTTCTCTTTCAAAAATTTTACCCACATCATTCTAGAATAGTCATCAATATGTAACATAAAATATCTATCACCTTGAAAGATTTTAGTCCTTGCCAATCCACACTAATTAGTATGAAT